>NW_024543065.1:54345000-54427500 GCF_018167655.1 Microtus oregoni | reverse complement strand
TGTGTGCATGTGTACGTGAGCTCATCTGTGTGTGCATGTGTGGATGTGTGGAGGCCAGAAATTGTGCTGGGTATCTCTCTGTACCTTATTGTATTTTAAGATTTAGTTTTACTTATATGTGTATGAATGTTTTCCCTGCATGTATGCATGTGTATCACATGCATTCCTCTTGTTTGCAGAAGTCAGAAGATGGTATCATATCTCTGATACTGGAGAGATGGTTATGAGACATCATGTGAGTGATGGGAGTCAAACCTGGGTCATCTGCAAAGTAGTAAGTCTTTTCATCATGGAGCCATCTCTCCAGCTCCTCCACCTTCCCTTTTGAAGCAAGGTCTTTGAGTGAACCCAGAGGTCACTATTTTAGTCAGATTGTCTGACCAGTGGGTCTATTGGTCTGCCTGACTTTGCCCCCCTCCCTCCCCCCTGCCGGCATCACAGGTGCACAGGATCTGAACTCAGGACCTTATGCTTGCATGGCAGGCACTTTACAGACTGAGCTGTCTCCCTCAGAATTGAATGTTGTTACCCTAAAAACAATGCTAACTGTTTGAGAATATGAACATGTTTAATTGTGTTTGAACATTGTACAGTGTTTCAAAAAATGGTATGCTACCCCATTATTCTGTACAATTTTATGCCTTTGTATTGATTAAAAGTAAATTTTATTTGAAAGAGCCCATGATTTCAAGAGGAAGCTGGGGTATGTGTATTTTATAGGAAGGGCTTGAGGGGAGTAGGGAGGGGAGAAATGATTTAAATATATTTTAATTATTTAAAATTCAGTTAAACGATTTAATAAGCAAAGCTATAAGTAAACAACAAAATTTGCTGACACTTTGATCTAGTATCTCCTGAGCTATAATGAGAATGAACTCAGTTGTTAGGGTTGAGTTCTAACTCACTGTAAGAGCACTATCATATGTGAGCTCTCGTGTCTCATCTTTAGAATTGTGAGTACAACATGCACTTGTATGTACACAGACTTTTTGTTTCTTAATTCTGCAGATATTTCTTTGTTTGGGTTTTTTTTGAGACAGTGTCTTGCCATATAGCTCTGGATGACTTGGTCTCCCTATGTAGAACTGGATAACCTGGTAATTTTAGTAATTTTCCTGCCTTTGTCTCTCAAGTATTGAGATCATAAATGAATACCACTATACCCAGATGTGTGTACTCTGGCATGACAAAAGGACAGAATGGTGGTCTCCTGTTTCATATTACATTACAAATTTGTTTGGCTTTCTTGACCTGTTTTTTTTAGACCAGGACCCTGAAAGAGCTCCTTCATAGCAGAGCTGTGTATGAGGTGTTGTACTGCATAGAATCCTCAGCTGGCCCCTCTGCCTGAAACTACAATGTGTGCAGATTCCACCTCATGCCCATGATTACATTATCTTGTGGCAATCAGTATTTGGAAAATGTATTTGTAGTTACAGATCAGTAAATTTTAATTTACCTAAAGGAGACTGCCTGTATGGATATAATCTAGAGACATAAGTTCTCCTTTTCTTAAATGTAGGTGACCATATACAAAATAAGATCTTGGATGTGTCTCCAAGTGTAATCATGGAAAAGTCAACCTCAGTCTATCACTGTAAGGAACTGAATTGGTGAACCAACAAGTGTTGTTTAAGCATCTACAGTTGGTCACATAGTGCTGGCTGTGTAGCTTAGTGGGTAGAGAGTCAGGCTGGCATACTAGAGACCCTGAGTTTGATCCCCAGCACTATCTAAAATAAGACAGTGGAGATATATAGGCCTGTTATCTTAACTATTCCTGGGTGGTACCTGGATGATAACAAATTCAGGTTCACCTGAACTCTAAATAATAAAAAGAAATTTTTATGTAAATATGATAATTTTTACACAGCAATGGATTTGAGTATTGGTGTTCTATATCTCATAGATTGAATTAGGTACACATTTTATCATTAATAATTGGGCCAGGGGCTGGAGAGTTTGCTTAGCCATTAAGTGTACAGATACAAACTGCTCTTCCAGAAGACTCCAGTTGGTTTCCAGGATGCATATGAAGTAGCTTCCAGTAGCCTGTAACTCCAGATCCAGAGGTATATGAGATTTCTAATCTATGAAGGCATCTGCACTCAAGTGCACAGAGTCTACACCCCAAGCTCATTTATACATAAATAATATTGAGACAGAGAACAATCAAGCCTGATGACCTGAGTGGATCACTGGAGCTCACATGGTAGAAGGAGAGTGCTGAGTCTCACAGTTGTTCTCTGGCCTGCACATTAATTGTATGGCAATGCACACACATCCCCAACTTGAATATGTGTATATAATGAAGAAATGAGATGAAATTCAAATCTATTGCTGTGTACCTGGGTCTTAGTATACGACTTTGCTTGTTTGATGCTGACCTTACTCCCCAAGGCTTCATCATATTAAGCCTGCATTCTGTCTTGGGGATTCTCTCTACTCTGTGGTTTTCCTTCAATTGGGTTAAGGATATTGCTATTTAGCCTATACTGGTCTTAAACTCATGACTCAAGTGATCCTCCTGCAACAGCCTCTGTTGCTGGATCCTAACGTATTGCTCAGAGGAGGAAGTGAAAAGGTATGACATCAATGAACACAGACCCTGGGAGTCAGGTAGAAGGCTAACAAGAGACTTGTTAATTTAACAATGGGGGAAAACTTATAAACCCTCCCAGCCCCCAGGCATTCTCATCCATTGACAGTTGATATTGCATGGTCATCACGCATTGTCTTGGGATGATCAGGACCTCTGTTGCTAGGTACTCAAGAAACATCACTTGATTGCCCCTCATTGGCTAGGCACAGTCAGGAACTCTGACAGTGCCAGGCAGACCCTAGGTAGGTTCCTTTTGGCATTATAGGCCTTAACTTATATATCCACCCTTTTATTTATTAGGGCACTCAGATAAAGCCAGAATTATTTGCTCAGGCTTTGTTAACCCCTACCTCAGGAGGGTTCAGTCACTGGGATTGTGTCTGACTTATGTTGGACTGTGCCTGTCTTAGGTTGGCCTTCCAGACAAGCTCTTACCCATCACTGACTAACAGCCCTCAAAGAGCATTCCTTCCTGGAGAGCTGCCAGAGTGTGAGGAAGCGACTAGGCATTAGCCTTTTGAATTATAAATAATCAGGCATGCATGGCCTCCTGTGGAGGACTGTGAGAAGGATGCCTAAAATGTGAAGAGTCAAATTAGTTGTTATCTGCTGGCATTGGATCTACTGCAGGAGACATTTAAGAACAATAATGATTAACAATACCACCCCACCAATTAATTCATATGTGATCATCCATATGCAGGCTGCCATTGGAGGGAGATGGGATCTCTCCATCTTACCAGGGGCAGGGGTGTATTCCTTGACAGAGATGCCCAGTACTTCTAAGCTGGGCTGAGCTCCTTGTCATCAAAACAGAGAAAGTTCATATGGAAAAGGACTTCTGTTAAGGCCAGATAGAATCGCTCCTAGCCTTTGGAGAGATAGTCCTGGCCAATAGCTCCATACGAGCTCTGCTTGTCCTCTCCACAATGGCTTATCCCCATAGATTGCAGGGGATGCTGGTGGTATAGGAAATCTTCCAAGAGTCCAGAAAGTTATTGAATTGTTGAGAGGCATAGGGAGGGCCATTATCAGTCTTAAGTTACCAACATACCCTCATAACTACCATGGCCAACATAAGGGCCTTGAATGCTTTGACAGCTTTCTCTTCAGAAAGGCCAAGAGCATAACTTTTATCGCATGACCATATTTAAGATTGTTAAAGGGGGCATAGTGTGTAACATTCATCTGCCAGTTGGTGTTAGGTAACAAACTCCAGGGATTAACCTCTATGTGTTGAAGTGGTACTAAGGGTCAAGAGGGGAGCAAGTGGCACATGTCCAGGACAAATGTTTACATTGGGAAACTGGTAACTTTGAAAGAAGTCTATGCAAATTCTGTGGAGATAGATGAAACTGTTGCTGAAGAGCCCTGATTTGCTCTAGGAGATCCAATCTAGATGTTAATATAATGGTATCTGTGACTTCATTTCCTCGACTCAATATTCTGGGTAATTTGGAATGAGATCTAATATGTGACAAGTAACAGGGCTCAGTCCTTGGATTTAAGACATCTTTTTATGAGCAACACAGTGCTGGTAATGGGGTGTCAGTGGTCAGAGAGTCTTTGACTCAAGGCCATCACATGAACTGCCTGTACAGCGTATTGTCAGAAAAAAAATTAATGGGCTCTGACACTCCACTAGAACTTTGAGGGGGGCCAAAAGTTCATCCAATCGAATGGAACCAGGGTTAGGGATAACATATGTAACACTTTTGGAGCCGGGATGCTGGATAAGAATACCATATCTGATTTTATTGGACTCTGAAAAGGCCAGGGTGGCATGAGGGATGGGGGTGGAGGAAGGGGCTTCATGGGGATGTATCTTTATTGGAAGTGTAGGGAGCCCTCCTAAGATTTTGTTTTTTGGCAAGTGATTGTCAATAGCTCCTGTGAATTCAGCACCATTTCCTCAAATGAGATAGAGTCTGACAGAGGGAATGGGACTTAGAGGTGAATTTTTCACATATCAGGATATACTTGATGTATCCATAATAGGGGCCCAAATTACCACAACATTTCCCAAACCCCTTGGTGTCCAGATGATCATTGCCAACAAGGGTCTCTGAAGGTCATGGAATTGAAGGCTGGAGGTAGTGAGGATGTCCACAATCTCTTGTAGTAAATCTCTAGCCTCATGAATAAGCCTAACCTTGATGGATGGGCGGTTGGGGCCCTTCAGCAATGAAAAGAGCTGTCTCATCTCTTGATCAAGAATGGGCAGAAATGGCTTAAACCAATTAACTCTGCCATATAATTTTTGTAATTCTGAGAGTGAGTAGAATTCCTCCATTTCCAATTTAAATGAAGGGGGGCAACCTGCTTAGTAAAAGAAAATCCTAAAAAGGCAAAGGAAGGGTACCATTTGAACCTTAACTGGCATCACCATTAGATGTAACGATGTGAGATCTTTTAGCACATTTTCAGCAGTCCTTTGCAGACAGACTGCATCTGTATGTGCCAGGAGATTATCCATGTAATGCATTAAGAGGGCATCTTGGGAATATTCACCAAAACCTGAGAAACATAATTGGCAGAATGTGAGGCTATTTGTCATTCCCTGAAGTAATACAATCCATTGATATTTTTTGTCTGGCTTATGCATATTAGGCTCCCATACTATAAAGGCAAAGTGATCTCTATCCTGTGGTGCTAGGGGAATTTGAAAAAAAAAAGCAATCCTCAGTATCTAATACTAAAATATAATAAGAACAAGGAATAGGGAATAGGAAGCATGGTTGCATGGACCCCATTTTTTTCCACTTGATCATTAACTGCATGGAGATCCTGCAGAAGGTGGTAGTGTCCCCAATCTCTTGGGAATAATAAATGTTGGGGCATTGTGTTTACTTGTAGCTGGTTCTATGTGCCCCATCTTTAGCTGTTCTGCAAATAATTCCTTTAGGATTGACAACTTTAGTTCAATTGTAGGCCACTGTTCCACCCAGATGTCCTGATTCAAGAGCCGTGTAAATGGAGTGAGGCTAGGAGGCTCAATCGTGGTGGATTTCTGAGGGACAGTGGCCCTTAGAGTTGGGGGTATAACTCATGCATAGCATTGCAATTTGCTAAACCTCTTTTTCCATGGATCTTAAGGTTATCAAAGGAAACTGTCTCATCAGTAGTTAGGACAGCAACAGTATCCTCCAGGATGTGTCTGCCCCAGAGGTTTCTCAGAAAACCTCTGAGAAAAGACAGGGTGACTGGCTCCCTGGTTGCCATCAATGTCTCTCCAGTGGACTGGATGGGTGATAAGTTTTGAGTCTTGCTGGTTTCCTGCTTCACTAATGGGAGGAAGCAGAGTGCCTCCATTTCTGTTAATATGGTGACCTCCACCCCCATATCCACCAAGCTCTGACAGCTTACCTAACAAGATATATGATCAGCACAGGGGAGCATGGAAAAATGGGCAGTGTCCAATATACTTTTTGATTTCCAGAGCCTCCTCTTACTGGTGGGACTGAGGAGCACCCTGCTGAAGTTTAAAGGGGCAGGCGCTTCAGCACATTGTGATGTGTAACCCTTTGCTGAGTGAAATCCCTTATTGCATCTGGGGCATTGGGTCCCAGGTTAGCCCAGAGACAGTCAACTGCAGATGGCCTTGTTTGCCACATCTCCAGCAGGATTTATCTACCTGGGGGCCCTTGGGTATATTGTTGGTCTGCTGCCTGTCCACAAGGAGGGCATCCAGTGAAGCAGTGAGGGCAGCAATGGGACTGCTACAGGGGTCAAGATATCTTGTGGCCAATACCCACTTGTGAATGTCCTCATTTATAGACCGCTGTGACCACATTGTGGGTGGAGGCATTGAGCTCATCCAAAGCTGATTGCTTGGTTAACATTTCCCTAGTGGGGTCCAGTTCTACTCTCTGCTCCACTACCTCATTTACACATGTGAGAAAATCAGCAAACGTTTTCCTGGCTGTTGAATAAGATTGCAGAAATATGCCGAATAGTTCCATGGAGTACATACCTTAGGAGCTTTGAAGGCCAGTTAGAAACCTGTTGGTAATAAGCTTGGTAGCCAATCAGTGCTGGGCCCTAAGGTCTTCCTTGGGGGAGGGGGTGAGAAGGCAGGGCATCAACAAACAGAGACACCAGGAGTCAGGTAGAAAGCTTACAGCAGGCTTGTTTATTTAACAGCAGGGGTGGAGGACTTGCTTATAAACCCTCCCAGCACCCAGGCATTTTGATCCCTGGACACTTTACATTGCATGGTGGTCCTTCATTGGTTAGGCATAATCAGGACCTCTGACCACACCTGTTGCTAGGCACTCAGGAAACACTGCTTGGTGGCTCCAATCTTTCCTTAAAAGACTCATTTTAATTATGTTTAGTGTGTATATGTGTGTGTATGTATTTATGTATGTATGTATGTATGTATGTATGTATGTATGTATGTGTGTGTGTTTGCAATGTATGTATGCACATGTACACAGAAGGCAGAAGAGGTTGTTTCATCTTATGGTACTGTAGACACAGGTCATTAAGAGCCACTCGACATGTGTGCTGGGAACCAAACTTGGTCCTTAGCTAGAGTAGCAAGTATTCTTAATTCTGAAGACATCACCACTTCCTTGTCTTCTATTTCTTGAGATGGGATTGTGCTCTGTTCAGGATGGCTTAGACCTTCTGGGTTCAAGTGCTTAGGTGTGTGCCACATTACCCAACAGGATTCATATATTTTGTTTTACATAGTTATCTCTTTAAAAGTACATGAGTATTTTATCCAATGGACACATGATGATCTGTTCAGTTTCCCTGCTAATGAATTTTTTAAATTTTTGGTTGATATGAATTATGAGGCTGTGAACAATCATGGACAACTCTTTATGTATATGTTTATGTTTTGTTTTTGAGAAATATCTAGTGATCTGTTGAAATGTCTGGGATGTAGAAGTGTGTGTTTGATTTCCTCTAGAAAGAAATTTTCTACTAGAGTGGTTGTGCCAGTGATGTATTCATAGCATCATGAGCTAAATCTAGGCTCACACATGAAGGATATTGGGCCCTTATCCTTCATGTGATTGGAATTGTTGCTTGTGATGGACTTGGGTAGCAGTGCAGTGCAGATAACAGAAAAAAGATTGCCTTGTGGGCTACTTCTGATTCTTGCACAGGCCCCTTTTTACCAGAGATAGTCTTTTAATTCCTTGCCAATCCAGATACTTAAAGATTCAGGCAGGAAGCAAATTACAGGCAGATGGAGTAGCTGAGTACTCAGAGACAATGGGGTCTCCTGTGTTGTGTATGGGAGAAGCAAGGGCTTTCCCAGGAGTGAATTGAGCTGCAGTTTGTGGTGATGGACAGACTCGAGACTTGGAATCAGAGACCTCATGTTATCTCCTTGCCCTCACTGACCCATTGCATGTTTTGGGACACAATGTGTGAGTCCCTCCAGCTGCACTGACCTCCATTGCTCAGTGAGGACCAGTGCCCTCTAAGCCTTTGCTGCTCAGGGTTCTTCTACAGATAGGTCATGATTAGTCAGTCTTCCCATTGAGCTTCCCTGAGAACCCTGACAGCCTGACAGAGATTGCACACAGATCAGGATCTGGCTGGCATTCAGGTCAAGCTGGGCTTCAGCTGGGCCATTCTTGTCAGGAGTTTGATGTTGACTGACATGAATCAGGGGGCCCTAATATAACCCCGAGTCTATAAAATGATCTAGAAGACTGAAGGGCAGGTAATAAGATCTCCATGTTTGGGAGACTGAAGATGTGGCTATGGACAGGTAGCTTGTGCCGTCCATGGCCTATGTGACCCTAACTCAGTGACTGTAGCATGAGGGCCTGCTAGTTGGGGTTTTCATAAATTATAAACTAACTGGTCCATTATCTCAGGCTTCACATTAGCTCTTATAACTTATATCAACCCATCATTCCTATATATGTTAACCCTATGGCTTGGTACCTTTTCTCAGCGGGGCAGATCGCATCTTGCTTCTTCCATGTTCTGAGCAGGACTGGAAGGAATGGACGTCCTCCTTCCTAGAATTCTCCTGTTCTCATTGCCCCACCTCTACTTCCTGTCTGGTTGACCCACCTATACTTCCTGCCTGACCAATCGGTGTTCATTTAAAACATGATTGACAGAATACAGACAATTCTTCGGCACCAAGTGACTGTGTTTCCTTTCTCAGTTTCCTTAATATAGGACAAAAGGTAAATGATCACTGTCATGCCTGCAAGTTCACCTTAAAGGTGAGCAATGACATGACCTTCCACCAAGCGGTTTCTCTTACTTTTTTCCTTGCAGAAAATAATCCCAGGGCTAGACCCCCGAAGAACAAGGAGCTGCGACTTGTATAATTTTCCTGCCATCTCTTTAGGGCTCTCCACCTTCCTGAGAGGTCTCAGAAGACCATCAGGACAGCTGGCTGGTTGTCTTTCATACCCCTCCACCTATGCTGAACACACTGAGTCTCAGGAGGAGATGCCCAGGAGTCCTGCTTCAGACATGGCTCTCACAGGCTGAGGGTCAGCAGGCTACCAGCCTACAATCAATCATTGTCCCCTGCCAGCTCTAACAGGAGGTCAAATTCAAACACAGTCTACAAGTGTCTCGGGATTCCTGCTCCATTATGGGATGGAGGTTTGGAGCAAAGTTCCAGGTGCTCATGTCTCTGTGAGAATCTCATGGTTTCTTCAGCCAGGTCCTGTCTGAGTCCTGAAGGGTCTTTCTCAAGGCCATGTTCATGATGAGCATCTAAGACCCTTGGCAGAGTCTGACATGGCTGGGCTGAGTTATTTCACCCCCTCTCTTTGAGTGTGGATTCAAGTGAGGGATCCTGATTTATTGCTGTTTCCTCCACTCCCTGTCCTTTACTAAAGGCTTGAACCACAATGTGGGAACCACAACACAGTCATCCAGCACTGACAATTCTATGTGTGAAGTAGGATTAGGTCCACCTATGACCCAGAGTGCTGGACTTCAGGTCCAATGGTGTTCTGTGCCACCCTTGTGTGTGGTGGTAGAGAATGAAGAGTCTGACCCCTGGTTGTCTTTCAAAATGATGCTCCCGAGCAGCTCAGGCTGTCTTTAGTTATACAAGTTCTAACGCATTAAATTATGAGTATTTTCTAACTATTTCTCTTTAATCATTTTTCAAGAATCCTTAGCATTTATTCATTTTAGGTTATCTCCCTAGTCCCTCTCCCTTGGCATCATTGACCTTTACCTCATGTCATTATAGTGCAAGCAAAATGTTTATACCCGGCTACTTTTATATTTTTGAAATCAGATGAAATATTTTCATGCCTAGAATATCATTTTCAGGTATATCCCCATTTCAAAGTATTCTTATATTACTTTTATGTGGACTATAATTATAATCATATTCTCTATAAATTCTCAAGGTAGTAATGATTAATACCTATCTCTTTAACTGCTGGGACTAAATTTATGTTCTTCCTGGCAATTTCTGCACGCACTTTTCTTTTAAGGGTACTGTTAGTTTTAGATTACTTTGTTGATATTTTGACATTGGAAAAATATCTGAGTGTTCGTGGCCTGGTGCCAGAGAAATATCTCACCTTTCATATCCTATATCTTTTCCTTACAATTCCTATAAGTTTTTAATGTCATCTTTTTTTAATTTATTTTTTTTATTGAGAAAAGGAAGAAAAAAAAACAAGTTTCCACCTCCTCCCAGCCTCCCATTTCCCTCCCCTTCCTCCCACCCTTCTCCCCCTCCTCCCACCCTTCTCCCCCTCCTCCTACTCCTCTCCCCCTCCCGCTCCAGTCCAAAGAGCACTCAGGGTTCCCTGCCCTGTGGTAAGTCCTAGGTCCTCCCCCCTCTGTCCATATCTAGGAAGGTGAACATCCAAACTGGCTAGGCTCCCACAAAGCCAGCACATTGCGTAGGAACAAAACCCCGTGCCATTTTCCTTTGCGTCTCATCAGCTCTCATTGTTCGCCATGTTCAGAGAGTCCGGTTTTAACCCATGCTTTTTTAGTCACAGTCCAGCTGGCCTTGGTGACCTCCCAGTAGATCAGCTCCACTGTCTCAGTGGGTGGGTGCACCCCTCGTGGTCCC
The DNA here is from genome assembly GCF_018167655.1 of Microtus oregoni. Classification (NCBI taxonomy): domain Eukaryota; kingdom Metazoa; phylum Chordata; class Mammalia; order Rodentia; family Cricetidae; genus Microtus; species Microtus oregoni. Next base: position 54,416,860 of record NW_024543065.1, on the reverse strand, counting down.
GACTTCTTTGCTCATGTTCTCCCTCCTTCTGATCCTCATTGGGAACTTGGGAGCTCAGTCCAGTGCTCCAGTGTGGGTCTCTGTCTCTATCTCCATCCATCACCAGATGAAGGTTCTATGATGATATGCAAGATATTCGTCAGTATTGCTATAGGCTAGGGTCATTTCAGGTTCCCTATCCTCAGATGCCCAAGGACCTAACTGGGGACCTCGGCTTGGGCTCCTGGGAGCCACTCTAGGTTCAAGTCTCTTGCCAACCCTAAGGTGGCTCCCTTAACTAAGAATTGTGTTTCCGTGCTCCTCTATCCAACCTTCCTTTATCCCAATCTTCCTTTTTCCCCTAGTTCCCCCCATCCTCCCCTTCTCCCTTTTCTCTCCCTGTCTCCCCTTACCCCCATCCCACCCCACCCCCAAGATCCCAATTTTCTCCCCGATAATTTTGTCTACTTCCCATAGCCAAGAGGATAACTATATGTTTTTCCTTTGGTTCACCTTCTTACTTAGCTTCTTTAGGATCACCAATTGTAGACTCCGTGACCCTTATTTATGGCTAGAAACCAATTATGAGTGAGTACATCCCATATTCATCTTTCTGGGTCTGGGTTACCTCACTCAGAATAGTGTTTTCTATTTCCATCCATTTGTATGCAAAATTCAAGAAGTCATTGTTTTTTTACCGCAGCGTAGTACTCTAATGTGTAGATATTCCACACTTTCTTCATCCATTCTTCCATTGAGGGGCATCTAGGTTGTTTCCAGGTTCTGGCTATTACAAATAATACTGCTATGAACATGGATGAACAAATGCTCTTGTCATATGATAGGGCATCTCTTGGGTATATTCCCAGGAGTGGTATTGCTGGGTCCAGGGGTAGGTTGATCCCCAATTTCCTGAGAAACCAAAACACTGATTTCCACAGTGGTTGCACAAGATTGCATTCCCACCAGCAATGGATGAGGGTACCCGTTCTTCCACAGCCTCTCCAGCAAAGGCTATCATTGGAGTTTTTTATTTTAGCCATTCTGACAGGTGTAAGATGATATCTCAAAGTTGTTTTGATTTGCATTTCCCTGATTGCTAAGGAGGTTGAGCATGACCTTAAGTGTCTTTTGGCCAGTTGAACTTCCTCTGCTGAGAATTCTCTGTTCAGATCAGTGCCCCATTTTTTAATTGGGTTAATTAGCATTTTAAAGTCTAGTTTCCTGAGTTCTCTATATATTTTGGAGATCAGACCTTTGTCTGTTGCGGGGTTGGTGAAGATCTTCTCCCAGTCAGTAGGTTGCCTTTTTGTCTTGGTGACAGTGTCCTTTGCTTTACAGAAGCTTCTCAGTTTTAGTAGGTCCCATTTATTCAATGTTGCCCTTAATGTCTGTGCTGTTGGGGTTACACATAGGAAGCGATCTCCTGTGCCCATCTGTTGTAGGGTACTTCCCACTTTCTCTTCTATTAGGTTCAATGTGTTCTGACTGATAGTGAGGTCTTTAATACATTTGGACTTGAGTTTTGTGCATGGTGATAGATATGGGTCTATTTTCATTCTTCTACAGGTTGACATCCAGTTATGCCAGCACCATTTGTTGAAGATGCTTTCTTTCTTCCATTGTATACTTTTGGCTCCTTTATCAAAAATGAGGTGTTCATAGGTTTGTGGGTTAAAATTCAGGTCTTCTATACGATTCCATTGGTCGACTTCTCTGTTTTTATGCCAGTACCACACTGTTTTCATCACTGTAGTTCTGTAATAGAGTTTGAAGTCAGGGAAGGTAATTCCTCCAGCCAATCCTTTATTTTATAGGATTGTTTTGGCTATCCTGGGTTTTTTGTTTTTCCATATAAAGTTGATTATTGTCCTCTCCAGATCTGTGAAGAATTTTGATGGGACCTTGATGGGGATTGCATTGAATCTATAAATTGCCTTTGGTAGAATTGCCATTTTTACTATGTTGATCCTCCCAATCCAAGAGCAAGGGAGGTCCTTCCATTTTCTGGTATCCTCTTCAATTTCTTTCTTCAATGCCTTAAAGTTCTTGTCAAATAGATCTTTCACTTCCTTGGTTAGAGTTACCCCAAGATATTTTATGCTGTTTGTGGCTATCGTGAATGGTGAAGCTTCTCTGATTTCCCTCTCTGCTTCCATATCCTTTGTGTATAAGAGGGCGACTGATTTTTTGGAGTTGATCTTGTATCCTGCCACATTACTAAAGCTGTTTATCAGCTGTAAAAGTTCTTTGGTGGAGTTTCGGGGGTCGCTCATGTACACTATCATATCATCTGCAAATAACAAATGTTTCACTTCTTTTTTTCCAATTCGAATCCCCTTGATCCCCTTATGTTGTCTTATTGCTATTGCTAGAACTTCAAGCACTATATTGAAGAGGTATGGCGAGAGTGGACAGCCTTGTCGTGTTCCTGATTTTAGTGGGATGGCTTTGAGTTTCTCTCCGTTTTATTTGATGTTAGCTGTCGGCTTGCTGTATATAGCTTTTATTATATTTAGGTATGACTCTTGTATCCCTAATCTCTCCAATACTTTTATCATAAAGGGATGTTGAATTTTGTCAAATGCTTTTTCAGCATCTAATGAAATGATCATATGGTTTTTTTCTTTCAGTTTATTTATATGATGGATTACATTGATAGATTTTCGTATGTTGAACCAGCCCTGCATCCCTGGGATGAAGCCTACTTGAACATAATGGATAATTTTTCTGTTGTGTTCTTGGATTCGGTTTGCCAGTATTTTGTTGAGGATTTTTGCATCGATGTTCATGAGTGAGATTTGTCTATAATTCTCTTTCTTGTTTGAGTCTTTGTGCGGTTTTAGTATCAGAGTAACTGTAGCTTCATAAAAGGAATTTGGCAATGCCTCTTCTGTTTCTATATTGTGAAATACATTAAGGAGTATAGGTATTAGGTCTTCTTGGAAGTTCTGGTAGAATTCCGCATTGAAACCATCTGGTGCGGGGCTTTTTTTGGTAGGGAGGTTTTTGATAACCTCTTCTAATTCTTCGCGACTAACAGGTCTATTTAGATTGTTCACCTGGTCCTGGTTTAACTTTGGTATATGGTATTTATCTAAAAAAGTGTCCATTTCCTTTACATTTTCCAGTTTTGTGGCATATAGGCTTTTGTAGTAAGATCTAATGACTCTCTGAATTTCCTCTGTGTCTGTGGTTATGTCCCCCTTTTCATTTCTGATCTTATTAATTTGCAAATTCTCTCTCTGCCATTTGATTAGTTTGGATAGCGGTTTGTCAATCTTGTTGATTTTCTCCAGGAACCAGCTTTTTATTTCATTGATTCTTTGGATTGTTTTCTGTGTTTCTATTTTGTTGATTTCAGCCCTCAGTTTGATTATTTCCAGTCTTCTACTCCTCCCAGGTGAGTCTGCTTCTTTTTTTTCTAGAGCTTTCAGGTGGGCTGTTAAGTCTCCAATGTGAGCTTTCTCTGTTTTCTTTAAGCGGGCACTTAGTGCTATGAACTTTCCTCTTAGGACTGCTTTCATAGTGTCCCATAAGTTTGAGTATGTTGTTTCTTTATTTTCATTGAATTCCAGGAAGACTTTAACTTCTTTCTTTATTTCTTCCTTAATCCAGGTATGGTTCAGTAGTTGACTGTTCAGTTTCCATGAATTTGTAGGCTTTCTGGGCGTAACATTGTTGTTGAATTCTAACTTTAATCCATGGTGATCTGATAAGACACAGGTGGTTACTAATATTTTTTTGTAACTCTAGATGTTTGCTTTGTTACTGACTATGTGGTCGATTTTTGAGAAAGTTTCATGAGCTGCAGAGAAGAAGGTATATTCTTTCCTATTTGGGTGGAATGTTCTATAGATGTCTGTTAAGTCCATTTGATTCATTACCACCATTAATTCTCTTATTTCTCTGTTAGGTTTCTGTCTGATTGACCTGTCCATTGGTGAGAGAGGAGTGTTGAAGTCTCCTACTATTAGTGTGTGCGGTTTGATGGCTGCCTTGAGTTTTAGCAATGTTTCTTTTATGTACGTGGTTGCTCTTATATTAGGGGCATAGATGTTCAGGATTGAGACTTCATCCTGGTGAACTGTTCCTGTTATGAGTATAAAATGCCCCTCTCCATCTCTTCTGATTGATTTAAGTTTGAAGTCAACTTTGTTAGAGATTAGTATGGCCACACCTGCTTGTTTCTTAGGTCGATTTGCTTGATAAGCCTTTTCCAAGCCCTTTACTCTGAGTAGGTGCCTGTCTTTGTGGTTGAGGTGTGTTTCTTGTAAACAGCAGAATGTTGGATCCTGTTTTTTTATCCAATCTCTTAGCCTGTGCCTTTTTATAGGTGAGTTGAGTCCATTGACATTAAGTGATATTAATGACCAGTGGTTGTTAACTCCGGTCACTTTTTTAGTAGTAGAGTTTGTGTGTTTCCCTTCTTTGATTTGTGTTGGTGAAGGGTCTCTAGATGTCTGAGTTATTGTGGTCATTGTTGGACTCCTTGGTTAGTGATTTTCCTCTATTACTTTCTGTAAAGCTTGATTTGTGGCTGTGTATTGTTTAAATTTGTTTTTATCCTGGAAAATTTTATTTTCTCCATTTATAGTGAAGGAAAGCTTGGCTGGGTATAGTAATCTGGGCTTGCATCCATGGTCTCTCAGTTTCTGCAGTACATCTATCCAGGACCTTCTGGCTTTCATGGTTTCCATGGAGAAGTCAGGTGTAAGTCTGATAGATTTACCTTTATAAGCAATTTGGCCTTTTTCCTTTGCTGCTCTTAATATTCTTTCCTTATTCTGTATGCTTTGTGTTTTGATAATTATATGGTGAGGGGATTTTTTTTTATCCAGCCTATTCGGTGTTCTGTATGCTTCTTGAACCTTCATAGGTATATCTTTCTTCAGGTTGGGAAACTTTTCTTCTATAATTTTATTAAATATATTTTCTGGACCATTGAGCTGCACTTCTTCTCCTTCTTCTACTCCAATTATTCTTAGGTTTGATCTTTTTTATTGTGTTCCATATTCCTGAATGTTTTGTGATGAGAGTTTGTTGGACTTGCTGTTTTCTTTGATCAGTGTGTTTATTTTCTCTATGGTATCTTCAGAATCTGAGATTCTTTCTTCTAACTCTTGTATTCTGTTGGTTATGCTTGTTTCTGTAGACTCTGTTTGTTTACTTAAATTTTCCATGTCCAGCCGGCCCTTTGTTTGTGTTTTCTTCTTTGCCTCCATTTCAGTTTTCAAGTCTTGAACTGTTTCCATTATCTGTTTGATTGTTTTTCCTTGGTTTTCTAGGGTGTCTTTCACTGATTTATTCAATTCTTCAAACTTTCTGTTATATTTCTCATCCATTTATATAAGGGCGTTTTTTTACATGCTGTTTAAGGGCATCAATCACTTTCATGAAGTCAATCTTTTCTACTTCTTCTTGATTAAGGTGTTCATGTCCTCCCGTTGTGAGGTCGCTGGTTTCTGGTGGCTTCATGTTGCTTTTCAGCTTGTTGGGCGAATTCTTGCCTTGGCGTCTGCCCATCTCTTCTTCCAAATGCTCCCTTAAGGATATTCTTTTACTGGATCAGGTCTCCTTGCCTACCCAACGCTGGCTCTCCCCAACGCTGGCTCTCCTGGCGCCCCAACGCTGGCTCTCCCCAATGCTGGCTCTCCTGGCGCCGAGAGATCAGGCCTCCGTGCTGATGGGGCAGCTCGCAAACAAAGCGCCTACCCTGCTTGGTGCAGGCAGGCCATAGAAGCAAAGGAACTCCCACCCGCTTGGGTGCCCCGAGGATTCGGACCCAGTGCCCAGACAGGCTGGGCTGGGTGATGTTATGTGCCGAAAGAGGGCGGTTGGGCCGAAGTGGGCAGGATTCTGGATGGAAGCTGGGTGGGCTAGGAAGAAAGAGGCGGTATGCCAGGAGGAGAGGTCCTACAGAGAGCCCAGGAAGGTTAGGGGGCCAAGGAACCTCTGAGCTCCCTGTCCCAGGCTGGCGCTGGGCGGGGCCAGAAACTCACCCCAATGCTGGGTCTCCTGCGCCCAGAGATCAGGCCTCCGTGCTGATGGGGCAGCTCGCAACCAAAGCAGCTACCCTGCTTGGTGCAGGCAGGCACTAGAAGCAAAGGAACCCCCCTAATGTCATCTTTTAAGAAACAGTTTTTCATGGTTTCACGTTCTTTGAGGTATACTTATCTCTTTTTTAGAATAATTGAAAAATCCGTAATGATTAAAGTTAGTGCTTACCTCCTGCTTACTCAGGATGAGTACCAAAAGAGCCAGTTGGGACCAGAGAAACTGGTTTCTGTAACAGATCAGACAAATTTAATTTTTCTGTTGAGTCTTTTGTTCCCAATAAACTCAGGCACAATCACAACTAACAAAGAACTAAGAGTCACCGTAAGAATAAGCATAGCAAAAGTTAGAGAGGCCTGAAGCCCATGAGCCCCTAGGATCAGCACAGAGGTCTGCAGTAATGTTTGCATAGGTACTTGACAAATGGATGGGATTCTCCAAAGGGCCTTGCCTTCTAAAGATCTCCAACTGCAAAACATACATGCACCTTTCCCAAGGCAGACAGCATGACTTCCTCCACCAGAGTTAGGGTGCACTTGGAACTGCACAGGTGCATCCCTAACCTCAAGGTTTCCTATTATCATATGTAGCATGTAGGCTCCTGCATCTTTCGGAGTGACGTTCTGGAAGAGCAAGGATCCAGTGCTTTATATTTTCTCTTTGCCACTGTATGTGGTCCCTGTTTTATTTGTTCTTTTGAATCCTACAAATCATGCAATTTCATTCCTATTAACCACAATTTTTCCCTTGTACCAGCAAAAGACTGAGGCAGTCACTGGCAGATTATGGACATGTAGAAGAATGTTCTGACCTTCAGCAACATAGGGCAGAACTGCTTCAACAGTAACTTAGGTAGTGGTGGGAGAGACTAAGAGGGAAGAGAGAGAAAAAAATCTATCAATATTAGGATCTCTGCATGTAGTAAAAATTTTAATTTGAATGTGTTCAACTCTCAGCCTTGGGGTGTGTGTGTCCTGTTGGGTCGAGGTCAGCAGCATCACCCCCATTCTTTAGTACCCCTGAATCTTTCCACTGAATGAAACTGTCTTCTCAGGTGTCTACACAGCCCACACCTCACTGCCTCAGATCCCTGCTCACACTCAGAATCTTTGGTGAGTGTAGGCATGTCTTCTCTGACCTCCACCTTTAAAAATTCCGGGCCTTAATTTTTTTAGCTTTCCATGCTCCGTTTCTTCTGAAGTGCTTGCCAATCCCAAACCCTACCTTCTAGATGTCCTTGCTGTTCTTTCTTCCTGCCTGGTAGCACTATGACTTGTGAGAGGGACTAAAATGATTTTGATTTAAACCCCATTGCCTGGAATAGGCTCAGATACCTGTGATCAAATCATTGTCCTAAGCCTGGGTTTATTTGCAGATTTCTCATGGTCTTATGTAATGACTGTGCTTCCTAGCCCCAGTTTGAGTTTTACTTGGGAGTAACCCTGACAGAGTTGTGAACATCAGTCTTCAGGGTACATTAGTCACTTCTGATCAACAAAGACCTGGTTAGGTGGGAAATCATACAGATGCACCTGTCTCTATCTCTGATTTGTCGAGGTTAAAGGCTGAAACACTGTGCTCAGCTTGCTTAGTGTATTACCACGGGATTAACATGTATCCATCACCAAGCTGACTGAATTTGTATCTTGAGCCATTTTTTTCTCATGTTTACTTTTACCCATTTTGCACACTATTGATAAAGAATCCCCCCCCCCAACACTATGAAGTAAGGAGGGAGGAGAGGTCAAGCACCTATTATGTCCAGCTGGATGGGGTTGCTCCGCTTGGAACTGACTGGATTGGAGACCTCACACTGATGCTCCCTGGAATCCTCCCTCCTGACAGGGTCTATGCTAAGGGTGCTTTTGTTCTGGGATGGCTTCATCCCGTCTGTGAGCCCCAGGCTCTGGCCATTGACCAATCATTGGATGGAGATCCCAGTGCTGTTTGAGAAGCAGGTCAGGGACACAGTGTCCAGTTCTTTGACTGTGGTGTTAGTGGCTTGGATGAAGGGCAGAGTCACTAGTTCTGTGGATAAGGAGTGGAGGTGACAGTTGAGAGTCCTTCATCTTCAGAGATCTCAGCCAGCTCACAGGGCCACAGAATAAAGTGGCCCTCTGCATGACTGCATGGTTGGTTTCAAGATATGATCCGTAAAGAGAGAGCTAGGTCTTCCTCCTTCCCAGATCACTTACAGTGAACCCTGACTCAGGATATTTGAGTAGATTCCACACTAGGAACCCTTTTGATTTCATGTACAGTAATCTAATTTTGGAATTATTTTCCCATTGAATTTTTTTCTAAGTTCCCTCCATTATAAAATAGTCGTCTGCTTCTTTTTCATTAAATAATTTGTTGTGGGGTTAAGATGGCCCAGGTAATCTTAGAAGTGTTTAAGCCTAAACCTCAGCACTAAGAGAAATCCCAAACTAAAGAATTTTTGTTTGAATCTTAGTTAAGGGAGCCACTTTAGGGTTGGCAAGAGACCTGACCCTAGAGGGGCTCCCAGGTGCCCAAGCCGAGGTCCCCAGTTAGTTCCTTGGGCAGCTGAGGATAGGGAACCTGAAATGACCCTATCCTAGAGCAATACTGACGAATATCTTGCATATCATCATAGAACCTTCATCTGGTGATGGATGGAGATAGAGACAGAGACCCACACTGGAGCACTGGACTGAGCTCCCAAGGTCCCAATGAGGAGCAGAAGGAGGGAGAACATGAGCAAAGAAGTCGGGACCACGAGGGGTGCACCCACCCACTGAGACGGTGGAGCTGATCTATTGGGAGCTCACCAAGGCCAGCTGGACTGTGACTGAAAAAGCATGGGATAAAACTGGACTCTCTAAACACAGCGAACAATGAGGGCTGATGAGACGCAAAGGACAATGGTACGGGGTTTTGATCCTGTTTAATGTGCTGGCTTGGTGGGAGCCTAGCCAGTTTGGATGTTCACCTTCCTAGATATGGACGGAGGGGGGAGGACCTAGGACTTACCACAGGGCAGAAAACCCTGAGGGCTCTTTGCACTGGAGAGGGAGGGGGAAAGGAGTGGGGGGAGGGGGAGAAGGGAGGGAAGAGGGGGAGAAGGGTGGGAGGAGGGGGAGGGAAATGGGAGGCTGGGAGGAGGTGGAAACTTGCTTTTTTTTGTTCTCCTTTTCTCAATTAAAAAAAAAAAGAAAAAAAAGAATTTTTGTTTGAAGAAAAATTTTATTTCTTGTGCCATGTGTATGGATTAAGTACCACAGAGAAGTTGTTAATGGTCACTTTGTTGACAATGCCTGCCACTCTAATCCTCCCTACTGAATTTTTTTTTCCAGACGGGGTTACACTGTACAGTCTTGGCCAGCCTGGAAGATGCTATGTAGAGCAGGCAGGACTCAAACTCACACTGTCTACCTGCCTCTCCCTCCTTATTGCTGGCCTTAAAGGCACATATCACCACACTTAGCTGACATTTGTTTTTAAGCCTTGAGAAGAGTAAGAGAAAGAGCATCATCAAGTCGTCACTGACATGGTTTACTCTGATTGAGAACGGGCTCCCAGGTGCCTTCTCTACCCTCTCTTCCCCTCCCATGGAGCTCAGCCAGTCACCCCTGAGACAGGAATGGAGCTGGGAGCAGAGCTCTGAACTGCTGGTCCCCATCTGTGGGAAGGGAGTATTCTCCTCACAATGGGGAAAAAGAATGTGAGCACAGTAAAGCCCTGGGTGTTCCTCCAAGTCATGGAGGTCATAAGAAGAAAACGGAGGGGACAGGAAGGCCTGTGTTAGTGACTCTTCCCTTCCAATTTGTATCCCCTTGATCTCCTTTTGTTAACTTATTGCTCTAGCCAGATCTTCAAGAATTACGTTGAATAGATATGGAGAGAGTGGATTGCCTTGTCTTGTCCTGATTTCAGTGGAATCACTTTGAGATCCAGGGGTTCTCCAGGAACTTCTAATATATTTAACCATGAGACTGGAGGAAGAGAAAATTACTTTTCTACCGGGGGGGGGGCTATAAATTCCTCTCTATTCTAGGTAAAACAAGAGAAATAAATGTCTCCTATGATCCAAAACTGTAATAACAGATAACATGTCACTATTTTTGGCTCTACATATGCCTTCTTTTCTGGATTTTATATACAGGGGAATTCCCTCACATCAAGGTCATTTTGATAATATGTTATAATACTAAAATATGAATTCTTTTTTCTAATTCTCAGTTTAGAAAAGGGATGTAATAGTAGAACCAGAGAGTGTTGTTCTATACCTGCATCAGTAAAATTTTGGTAATTAAAATGATGTATTGAAGTAATAATCTTAATTGTTATATTAATCTATTCATGTACTTTAGAGTCATCTTTGTTTTAATAAGGAGGTGTTACCCAGAACTCTCCTCTGAGTCATTCACCTCCCATATTCACGACTCCTACTCTGCCTGTTTGGAAAAGATCAACCACTGGGTTTGTTGAGAATTGGTTCTCTGAGAGGATAAACAAGATTGACTGGCCCTTGGCCCAACTAACCAAAAGAAAGAGAGGTAGGACCAAACCTGACAGACTCACAAGTGAATAAAGAAACATCACAAAGGACACCATAGAAATTCAGAATATTGTAAAGGAATACTTTAAAATCTGTTCCCCTTTAAGTTGGAAACTCTAAAAGAAATGGATGAATTTCTAGATTCACTCAAACTACCAAATTTAAACCAAGAAGAGATCAATCAATCAATCTAACCAGACCTATAACAACAAGGTGAGTCTCTCTGTTTGGGTCTGGCAGTGAGTTGTGTGATGCTCTTACAGAGAAGTTTAGGGGCAGTGTACTGTCTAGTTGCATGTCAACTTGACACAAGCTAGAGTCATGGAAGAGGAGGAAGCCTCAATTGAGAAAATACCTCTAAAATATCCAGCTGTAAGGTATTTTCTTAATTATTGATTAATGGTGGATGGCCCAGCCTATGGTGAGCGGAGCCATTACTGGGCTGTGATCCCAGTTCTATAGGAAAGCAGGATGAGAAAGTCATGTGCCACAAGCCAGTAGGCAGCTCTCCTGAATGACATCTGCCTCAGCTCCTGCCTTCAGTTCCCTGCTCTGTTTGTATTCCTGTCCTGACTTCCTTTCAGTGATTAACTATAATGTGGAAGTGTAAGCCAAATAAACCCTTTCCTCCCAAAGCCGCTTTGTGGTCATGGTGTTTTATCACAGTAATAGAAACCCTAACCCAAGCAGTGATTGTGTTATTTCTCAGAGAAGGGGTTTAAACAAAAAAGCACTTGTTACGTGAACCCATAAGAGTGTATTAAAGGGCCTCAAAAATTTATTTAGGTATAAGATAGGGATAAACACTTCCTGATACAGAACAGATTAGATGCTACAGTGATACAGCTGCTGTATTCTGCTGTTCTGCCTAAACACTGAGATAGAGATAGAGATAGAGAGATAGAGATAGAGAGATAGAGAGACAGTCAGACAACAGACAGTCATAGAGAGAGACAGACACAGAGAGAGACAGAGAGATGGAAATGGAAATTACTCTTTTGTTCCCAGGTGCCAAGACCCGAATAATCACACAGAAATTATATTAATTACAACACTGCTTGGCCAATAGCTTAGTTATATTTCTGGATAACTACTATATCTTAAATTAACCCATTTCTATTATTCTGTGTATTGCCACGAGGATGTGACTTACCAGGTAAGGTTCCTGCATCGGTCTCCTTCGGCAGCTACATGTCATCTCCTTGACTCTGCCTACTCTCTCTTTCTCTCTCTATATATATCTTTTTTCAGATTTCCCACCTGACTTTATTCTGCCCTTCCACAGACCAAAGCAGCTTTATTCATTAACCAATGGTAATAAAACATAGTCACAGCATACAGAGGGGAATCCCATATCATCTCCCTTTTTCTGTCTAAATAAAAGGAAGGTTTTAATTTTGACATAGTAAAATCACATATAAAAAACAGTTATCAAGCAAGAATTATAGTTCCAATATTTAGTCCATTTATATTTGGCAAATTAAGGAAGATACTCTATCATCTATCCTATCTTTGTGAGTCTAAAGTTTTATATCTAATTTATCTTTTATCATAACTAAGGAAAACTATAATTATGACTATATGTATTCAACTCTTCAAAGACCCCAAAAGGATATAATATTACCTAACAGGAGGTGCATTGTAAGCAACTTCTAATGTTCTATAATTGACAGAGACATCTCACTACCTGAATAGTCACCCAAAGTTCTTCTGTGATGTTGGGGCATCCACCTTAGTCTACAGGCCCATAATATCCAGCAGACTTTTCCATGAAGGAGGAAATTTGAAGATCCCTTTTGCCTTGTACTGGTAGAGTTCATCAGTTGCTTTCATCTGTGTCCTGCTGAATGTCTGGCAGTTTCTTCTGTGAAGCGGGAAGTCTGAAAGATCATCCTATCTTTTGAAAAGTTCAGCAGTCACTTTTCTGTGGGTTATGCATGCCCAGTTCATACAGCATACCATCAAACAGTTCAGGCAAGAGAAGTTTCTTGCCCAAATGGCTAGCCTTGTCACATTGAAGGCAAATGCCATAACACATTTCTTCAATGCCCATCAAAAACTCTGAAGTAATTAGTGCTGCCAGAAGCAGACATGTCTCACTGTCAAGAAAAGTCTAAATTATTAAGATCTTTCAAATACCATATTTTGTAGGTCTTTGTAGTGTTGAAGATTATCTAACTGAAATATATCACTATGTATCTAGAAAGCCTAACTAACATGACTAAAAGTTTGATTATTATAGATGACTATTAATTAACCTGTATCTTTGAATTATACATTACATTTTATTTTTTTTATTTTTTTTATTGAGAAAAAAAATTTCCGCCTCCTCCCAGCCTCCCACTCCTCCCCCCCCACTCCTCTCCCTCTCCCCCCACTTCTCTCCCCCTCCCACTCAAGTCTGAAGAGCAGTCAGGGTTCCCTGCCCTGTGGAAAGTCCAAAGTCCTCCCGCCTCCATCCTGGTCTAGGAGGGTGAACATCCAAACTGGCTAGGCTCCCACGAAGCCAGAACATGAAGTAGGATCAAAACCCAGTGCCATTGTCCTCGGCTTCTCAGCAGCCCTCATTGTCCGCCATATTCAGAGAGTCCGGTTTTACCCCCTGCTTTTTCAGTCACAGTCCAGCTGGCCTTGGTGATCAGCCAAGTAGATCAGCCCCACTGTCTCCGTGGGTGGGTGCACCCCTCTTGGTCCTGACTTCCTTGCTCATCTTCTCCCTTCTTCTGTTCCTCATTGGAACTTTGGGAGCTCAGTCCAGTACTCCAGTGTGGTTCTCTGTCTCTATCTCCATCCATCGCCAGATGAAGGTTCTTTATTTAAGGCTAGAAACCAATTATGAGTGAGTACATCCCATGTTCATCTTTTTGGGTCTGGGTTACCAAACTCAGGATAGTATTTTCTATTTCCATCCATTTGCATGCAAAATTTGAGAAGTCATTGTTTTTTACCGCTGAGTAGTACTCTAATGTGTATCATTTAAGGTCATGCTCAACCTCCTTAGCGATCAGGGAAATGCAAATCAAAACAACTTTGAGATATCATCTTACACCTGTCAGATTGGCTAAAATCAAAAACACCAATGATAGCCTCTGCTGGAGAGGTTGTGGAGGAAGGGGTTCCCTCATCCATTGCTGGTGGGAATGCAAAATTGTGCAACCACTTTGGAAAGCAGTGTTTCGGTTTCTCAGGAAATTCGGGATCAACCTACCCCTGGACCCAGCAATACCACTCTTGGGAATATACCCAAGAGATGCCCGATCATATGACAAGGGCATTTGTTCAACTATGTTCATAGCAGCATTATTTGTAATAGCCAGAACCTGGAAACAACCTAGATGTCCTTCAGTGGAAGAATGGATGAAGAAAGTGTGGAATATATACACATTAGAGTACTACTCAGCGGTAAAAATACATTACATTTTAAAATGTGCTGCACAAATATAATACCTTAAACAAGAGCAGAAATTCATATACACAATGTATCAAAATCGACCTTAAATTTGTATCAATAGACCAAGATCCAAACCAATGCAAAGTATTCATCTCTATATCATAGGCCTCTCATCTTCTTTAGAAATTGACTGTGACCACTTAACCATTTATAACCAAACCCTTTTAAATAAAAACAAATATTTATAAACTATTATTTTGGGAATTCAGGACTTGTTTACTCCAAACTACTTCCTGTTGTTTGGGGGCAAAATAGTTTTAGGGTTCATGAAGACCTTTTGGGGGTCTTTTTCCATCAAACCACACTAGCCTGGAAGGAATCCCCAGGTTCTCATCCTTTGTGGAAATAAAAGCAGGACGTCTTTTCCAAAGTAACATCAAAATTTGCAGCCTCTACCACTAAAATGTATATAATGGGTTAGCTTAGCAGCCCCAGAATCAAATGTCTCCCTGCAGTTAGCTCATAACACTCAAAACTTCAAAGAAAACACAATAGTATATATAATCCAGACTCTCCGTGTATTTTCCATCTTTATGTGACCTTTTGTACTCTTTATCTATGACTATCTGTATTCTTTTATTGTTTTACTGTCTCTTTAAAGACTTTGTTTCATTTTTAAAACTATTTTTTAACTGTCTATGCTCTTTTTCTTCTCTCTCAAACCTATGTATATTTTTTAAATATACTGTGATCCATTCAGAGGTTTATTTTTGTTTGAATCTGTCTTTATTGTATATCTGTAATCATTTTCTGACTAGGAGTGCCTTTTTGAAAAATATTCTAAGAGGGCATGGCTAGGACCAACTCCACAGTCCTGCTCATTGGGGCTCCACCTTGTCTATACATAGCAGAGGAATGTTTACCGCCAGCTCTGTGAGCCATGCTCACCACCCCAGCTCCAGAGACACAGGAGGTCTATGTCACCATTAAGCAAGTGGTAGCATGCTGCTCATAAACACCATTTATGTGAAGGAGCTCTTAATAGCCAGAGATGTTCTAAAGAAGCTGCGCAGTTTTTGCAACTAAAGCTGTGTCGGGAAGACTTCTCTTAAAGGAGTTTCACCTCTGCTAACTGCCAGCAAATAGAGCCCACCTGAGAAAACGTTGCCACTTGGAAGCCATGCTTAATTCTATTCTTTTGAGAGTAGAATTCCTTCCCAAGCTCTCTCGGGTTTTATGTGGATGTAGTTGCCCCACATTGGCACCATCTGTAACTGGGGACTGCTCATTGGTTTCCTGCCACCAAGCCCCAAATCATCACAAAAAACTATATGAATTACAACATTGCTTGGCCTATTAGCTTAGACTTATTAACTAACCCTTACATAATAAGTTAAACCATTTCTATTATTCTGTATATCATCATGAGGCTGTGGCTTACTGGGTAAAATTCTAGCATCTGTCTTGTTATGCAGCTACATGGCATCTCCTTCACTCTGCCTACTCTCTCTACATATTTCTGTTCAGATTTCCCACCTGGCTTTATTCTTCCCTGCCATATGCCAAAGCTGCTTTATTCATTAACCAATGATAATAAAACATTTTCACAGCTTACAGAAGGAAATCCCACATCAGAGAGAGACAGAGGCAGAGAAAGGTCATTGGCTAAACTGATTAAAAACCCACTAACACTGTCCACAAAACATCAAAGAGCAGTCTGTATCCTCCTTACACAATTCTACCAGATGACTGAGTGCTTGGGAACTCATTTCCCGAGGGCTTATAACCGTGTCAGAACCATTCCAGAACAAATGAGGAGGTGAATCCTCAGTTCCCTGAACCTTCAAAGAGAAAAACCTCTAAATCAAATACCACCAAAATGTGTTCCAGAATTATAACCTTAACTATGTTCCTCAGGAATGTGGGTGAGTTTAACATTGAAAAAAATCAACCATTGGCTTAGAGAAAATTAATATATTAATTAGAAAACTATGATCATTTAAAAAGAAGAAAATAGTCTTAGATTCATACCCACCCATGATTTGGGCACCAAAGAAATGGATTCTGAAGGAAGGGGAGCCTTTGGAATGATGTAGATATCTACTAAACATGAAACTAAAACTGTAATAAGCCGGTGTATTTGAACTAAGCCCCCAGGCAGATAGATCACTGTGGAGTCACTCACAGTAAGTCAGACTAATTTTCTTAGTAGTGTACGTGTGTTGCCTGTGGACCCATGTCTGCTGCTTAGAGAAGCCGGCTTCCCTCAGGCATAGGTGTTAGCCACAGGTACCAGATGGGGTTAAGTGACCGGCTTCCCTCAGGCATAGGTGTTAGCCACGGGAACCAGATGGGGTTAAGTGACCCTAAGTTCTAGATAACCCACTCCTGTTTCCTACCTGTAAATCCTCCAATGCACACTGCAGCTCCACGGGTTTCTGGATAGTCTCAATCTAGAAACAGGAAGAGAAGCCAGTGTCTGTCTTTCACTGTTTATTATTTTGCCCTTTGACAAAATACAGTGAGTATCAGGGTCAATGAGGACCCCCCAGAAAACTACTTTCTAACAACACACCCACCTCTTACACACATTCTCCCTGGCTGGCCCATCAGAAAAGCAGAGAGCACCCACCTGACTCCCAGAACATGCAGAATCTGAGGCCAGAGCCACCACAGGGTTGCTGAGCAGAATCCTCATTTGAATTAGAGCTTTAGAGGGGAAGCATGCCTAAGGGAGGCCAGCTCTGCACTGTGCAGGGTCAGGCTCAGGACTCACCTCAAAGCACAAGCAAGCCATTCTCTGGCCTTTCCAGGGGAGATACTGATGATTCTAGGTAATTCAGGTTTGTGACATGCAGTAGGTACCTTGAATAAACCAAAGACAGAGGGACCAATCATAGGGTAGGCTTCTCATGTCAGACTGGAAGAGTGAGATTGTGCTAAGTCCTCTTGGTCACTGAGGCCAAGCTTCATGGTCAGGCCCAGTTAAATGCGGCAAGGGGAGCAGGTTCCACTTTTGGCAGGTGGAGCTATAGGGACAAGGACAAGCATTTCAGGAGAAAGTAAACAAAAGTGTGTCAACTGCCCATTCAATGACCACTATTTACTTACTATTAAATTTTCTTTCTTCATTAATTTTTTATTCTTTTCAATGGCCTCACACTTCTCATTATGTGTCATGTTCCCACAGCACAAGCCACCACCTTCTCACTGAGCAAGTTCAGGCATTTCTTGGGCTGACCTGCACCCTCGGGGTGTCTGACATTGGTTCTTGCCCCAGTGCTGTCACCTCTTGGAGGATGACTGATAATCAGTAGTGTCTCAGAATTTCTATTACTATGAAGACACAATACCATGACCACTGAAACTCTTATAAAAAAACATTTAATGGGTTGGTTTGTGTTTAGATGTTCAGTCCATTATAATTATGGTGGAACATGGCAGACATGGTGCAGGAGAAGGAGTTGAGAATTCTACATCTTTGATCCTTAGGCAACAGGAGGTAAACCGAGACACTGAGCATGGCTTGAGCATAGGATATTTCAAAGCCCACCTCCATTGTGACACACTTCCTCCAACAAGGTCATATCTACTCCAACAAATCCACACCTCCTTATATTGTCACTCCCTGTGAGTTTCTGTGAGGGAATTACATTTAAACCACCACATTTTACTCCAAGGTCCCCACAAGCTTATACTAATATCAAAATGGAAATACATTCAGTTCAACTGCAAAAGTCCCCATAGTCTATCACAGTCTCAAGAATGTTTAAAAGTCCAAAGTTCTGAGAGTCACACAACCTCTTAGCTGCAGTTACCTATAAAATCAAAATAAAACAAAACACATATTTCCAACATATAATTGCACAGGATATACATTAACAGTCTAAAACCTAGGGAAGGGAGAATAGTGAGGAAATACTGAAATAGTGAGATAAGACTGGAAACCAGCTGGGCAAACACTAAACTCTGCATCTTCACATTTGATGTCAAAATTCTCTCCAGAAACAGCCACATTTTCTCCAGCCATCTCTCCAAAGAATTCTGGAGAAGGCTTGGTTTTGAGGCCTCTTTGTACTGCAGACTTGAATAAAGGTTTTTTTTAAGGTACTGGGTCAGTTGACAGAGACTGGCGTCGTCAGCCCCAAGCAGTTCATGAAATCTTTTCAGCATATGAAGAAGTCTGGGGATTACTATGTTACAGTTGTGGAAGATGTGACCCTAGGACAAATTGTTGCCCCAGCAACTCTGATAATAGAACATAAATTTATCCATTCATGTGCTAAGAGAGGGAGAGTAGAAGACATTGTTGTTAGTGATAATGATGCACACAGAGGGAGCAGCTGGGCAAACTGTTATTATCAACTCTGACTTTGCTAAGCAAGAAGCTGAACTGTTACAAGATCGCCCTTGAATGTCTACCACAAAACGTTGGCTTCTACCAAAAGTTTGGCTATACAGTATCTGAAGAAAATTACCTTCAGTGTCGGAGGTACCTAAAGTAAAGAACTACGTTAAGATAATTCTCCAGGGCTCTCCTTTTCATTTCTGTTGCTGCAGCCCAGTGAGTTCCATTCCTTCTAGACTGGAAGCAACTGTAGTAGTGACACAAGAGCATGCCTGTGGCTTCTGTGACTGCTCTGCGTTAAAAGAATACACATGATCATAAAGGGATGATTTTTAACCAAAGGAATATATTTTCAACTTGAATCTTTTCTTTCATTGTATTTTTCTAAAGTTTGTCTTCATTTCTGAAGTAGTCAAGAGTAAGGGTGGTAAAGAGTTGTATCTGCTCTGTGCTGCTCATTTCTAAATGTATGTATATATATTGAAAAAGGCTTTTATCACATGAAATTATTTTTGCCTTATATACCTAAATAGACTTAAGAGTGTGTCATTTCTCACATTGTAGGGAGTTGGACACATCTATTCTTATAACTAGATACTTATTTGCACATCTAAACATTGCTGATCCTAATACTGCACACAACTTGGACAAGGTACAACAGTTGAAATAACTATTTTACTAAGTGTTGGTATAGGTCTGTGCAGACACTGCACCACCTGTCTCATCTCTCAAGTGATGTTAGAATTACCCAAGGGCAGGTCTAGAGACCCAGGGTTCTTTCATCAGTGGGTGAGCAGCTCTCAGTGGAGGTACTTTTACTCTGGTTTCCATATTGTTCCATCCTTAAAAAAATAGTAGCTTTTCTATTTATATGATTACAATGGTATTATTATTCTGATCATTGTCCTGTTTTATTTATTTTAATGATTTTTAAAGGTAGAATTAGACACTTTATTAACAATGGTTCTAATCTTTTTTGTATTCCATGTTATTTACATTAAACTTGTTCATATGAATAGTCAAAAAAAATTCTCTCCAGAGCTCCAACTCCATTAACTTTGTGACCACACCACACTTCTTTTTCTGGGGCTGGTTCCACTCCCTGTTAGCAACTCTCCTTGGCAGGTATCTCATGACTCTGACATTTTTAAGATTTTGGGTTTTCCAAGGCAATCCAGGCTTCAACTTCACAGCTTCAGTGGCCTTCCTGGGCCTCCATTCAGAGACACCCCTAACACATGCCTGTCATCAGTTGCTTTCCTTAGTTGAGGAGGCAGATTCTATCATTCCTTTCTTCTGTCCTTAACTCAAGAAACACATGGCTGAAGCTGGCAAGTCCTGCTGCTTACTGGCGCCAGAACATGACTACCTTGTTCTATTACATCTTCACCAATTTTGTTTTCTATGGTTTCCTTCATTCCCTAAACTTGGTTATCCTGACACTTGCTCTGTAGATCAGACTGACCTCAAACTCAGTGATCTACCAGTCTCTGCCTTCCCAGTTGCTGGGATTAAAGGTACATGCCACCACACCCTGCCTTAAGTTTTTCTTTAATTTCTTTACACAAATTGGAAATATAGCAAGGTGAGATCTTGCCCTGAGGTCACCACTCCCTTTATTTCATTTCTTAATCTCATTATCTCCTTGAATAGAGGAATTAGTTTCATTCCACTTCCTGGTGCTCCTTTTCTCCTCAAATTATATGTTTTACATTTTTCCTTATTCAGTTTTTTTTATTATAAATCCTTTTCATTATAAATCTGTATAAGAGTAACCAGTAATAATCATACAACAGGGTAAATGCCTGGCTGTTTTGAGATTTTCTCTGCCAACATAATTAATGTAAACCTCTTAGCCTCAGGCATATTTTTCAGACAGGGACAAAAAGCAGCCATATTCTTCACCAAAATATTACAAGAACAATTTTGAGGCCACATATTAATACTATTCTCATCTGAAATCTCTTGAGCCAGGCCCCTACAATTCAAATAACACCACTGTCTTCCATGCTCCTACTAGTCTAGTTTATTAAGCAGCACTTAAAGCATTCTACTGCTTCCCTAACCCAAGCCCCCAAAGTTAATATTATTCCTAACAAAAACATGGTCTGGCTTATCACAGCAATAAGCAATACTCCAGTCCCTGGTACCACCTTCTGTCTTAGGGTTTCTGTTGCTGTGAGGAGACACTATGAACAGCAATCTTACAAAGGAAAACATTTAATTGTGGAGGCAGGCTTATAGTAGAATTTCAGTCCGTTATCATGGTGGGGAGCATGGTGGTATGCATGTAGACATGGTGCTGGAGTAGGAGCTGATACATCTTTATCCACAGGCAACAGGAAGTGGTCTGAGACACTGGGCATATCTTGAACATAGACTACCTCAAAGCCAACCTTTGTGAAACACTTTCTCCAACAAGGACACACCTACTCCCACAAAGCCACACCTCCTAATAGTGACACCCTTGCAAAGCTTATAGAGGCCAATTACATTCAAACTAACACAAGGACTTGGGTTCTGAGAGCTTGTCCCATATTGACCTCCAGCCAGCCATTCACCCTCTAGGGCAAGGGGCAAGGTGACAGCCATTATGAAGACCTGAAGGTCTGCAAAAAGGTGGTAGTCACCCAGAGCACACAGTGTGATGGGAGCACATGACTTGTGAAGGAATCTCAATTGTTGGGGGACAGAGTACCTAGGATTCAAATAGAGCAAGGGAGCCTTAAACAGAAGCACTGAGCAGGAAGGGGGTCTTTAATGTTGATAGCACAAGATTGTATTCTCAAAGAAGCCACTCTGCCAATAGATTCATCCTGCAATACCCAGGAACCTGTGCACCTCTGGGTAACTATCAGTCAGGTGCTCCCACCACTAGGACTTGGAGACACTCCTCAGGTCCACCTGCTGAAACTCAGCTGCTTTCTCCACTGTCTGACTCTGGGGAGATCCTGTTCCTCCTCTGTCCTCAAGGGAGTGGTGGGAAACCCAGCTGCTCACAGACAACTAAGAACAGGGTCTGCTGAGGTGGAGTGTGCAGCATGTCACCCCCTTCTAGGGTGACCCTGACACCCAGAAGCCAAGTGTTCCCTCAGGCCCAGATAGAATTTGTCCCATTGTGGCTGTCACATCCTTCTGATCTTCCAGGTGAGGGTACTACTTCATGTCCTTGGGAAGACCGTGCTCCTACTGTTTAAGATACTGTCTAGAATATTCCATACCATCCCTTCCAGACCCATGTACACAGATCTGAAGTGACTGAGCCCTAGGGAGCATAGCTTCATAATTACAGACAGAAGTGCTGGGCTCTGAGTGTCCAGCCATTGTGTCTAGACCCTTACCCCTCCCTGTGACCTGGGTCTTGCCTTGGTTCCCCATCACCAGGTTGTGCCATCACACCCTCCACATGAGGCCCTGTGCGTCAGCAACTGTGCCTGTCTGAGAACAGAGATTGGGGCTGTAAAAGCAGCCACACTTGTCTCAGGGATGACAGGGTCACATGATCTTAAAAAGGAGCATGTTTGCCTTTCTAGAGTAGTGGTTCTCATCCTTCCTAAAGCTGCAACTTTTTAATACATTTTCAGATGCTTTGGTGACCCCAACTATAAAATTATTTTTATAACTATAATTTTGCTATTTTTTCTGAGTCATAATGTAAATATATGATATGAAGGACATTTGGTATGCAACCTCTGTGAAAGGGTAATTCCTAACCTCTCTCAAGGGGGTCAAGACCCACAGGTTGAAAAAAACTGCTCTAGTGGATGCTTCCTGCCAGAAGAGCAAAACAATCAGAACAGAGGACATGGGAGGGCTGACACTGGACAAAGAACACCTTCAGGGGATAGAATAGAAGGTTCGAGATGCAGGGGCTCTGGTGGAGTGGGTTATGGGCAGAAGTAGGAAGCAGTGTGATTTGATGGGAGTACCCACAGGAGACTGGAAGGGTCGCAGTGGGGTTCCAATGTCATTCGTGGTCATGTCAGGGGAAACACAGTCAGCAATGGAACTTATGGAGTTCAAGTCACCAAACAGCAAAGCTAAACCCTGGGGAGGCAAAGCTGCCCCTGGCAGGGAATAGTCTCCAGAATTCCCCTTGCTTCTGCTGTGCTTCCTCCTGCTTGCTGCTGCCCCTGTTCCTGCTGTATTTAGCACTGTATGATTACTATGTGAAAGGATCCCCTGTATCTAGGGTAGTGTGATTGTTTCTTGGGGAAATCCCACTCCTCACTGGACAGTTTGCTTGCAGATCATAATGAAGATGGTTTTTTATAAGAGCAGTAATGCTTTTTAGATCAATGATTAGAATGAACTTTCTGAGTTAGTCTTGAAGATACACGTAGCTAAGACTGGTAGTGACGACGATTAGAAAAAGGGTTTGTGTTATTCTGTCAATTGCTCCACTAAGAGATAAAAAAAAAAAGATAAAATAGGCTAGAAGTCGCCTTCCCCTTTATTGAATGTGAGATTTGCAGAGGATGGAACATGATAACAAAGAAGTCTCGTGCATTATAGACGCGTGAACTCTGCCTGTGGGCAGACAGGCTGATGACTAAAGAAAGTGATTATGTCCCTCCACCCAAGGTTAGGCCTGAGTTCCTTGGTAAGACACAGACAGAATGAGACATTTTCTCCTCAGTTTTGTTCACATCTGTCTGTGGTGGGTGAGACCTGCATATGACCATCCTTGTCTACCTCAGCCTTGCAGGGACAGCACCAACCCAGGACCAATTTCTCAGCTGCGGAGCTAAGAGCATGTGAACACCAGGGCCTCCAGCTCCCTCCAGTCCACAGCAGAAGACACCCACACTGCGCATCTGTCCAGTAGGATGTCTCCTGATCTGGGCTCCAGGCCCAGCATGTGCCAGATGTCCTCACCCTGCTGAGTCCTGCTGCCCAAAGATGTCATAAGTCAGCCAGCACACCACTTTGTATAGCCCAAGGCCTGTGCAGATGCAGCTGCAAGGAGAAACATGTGGCAGGGATGCAGTAAAGCCAATATGCAAAACTGCCAACGCTCACACTGCCCCTGGAACCCACTGCCCCTCCCCAGACACAGGCACTTCAAGAGTCTAGATTCCTTTAAGGTAGGAGGTCTCGACTCCTCAGCACCGCTGCAAAAAGACCAGAGATAGCATAGCCTCTAAAGTGCTCCTGGCCTTGGAGAGATAGCCTCCATTAAGAACTGAGGTAGTGCAGTTTAAAAAAGACAAAATAGTGTGTTCAAAATAATCTTGAAAAAGGAAAACAAAATTGAACACACTTTAAAGAAATCAGGGTAACAATTCCACTTATAATAGCTTAGTAAATAAACAAAATATCTAAAAATGATTAAAGCCGTAATAAATAAAAAATAAAAGTAGCCTAAGCAACAATGTGAGAGGCTTTTCAATCTAAACATATGCACAGCTGGAGAGGTGGCACAGACAATCAATGCCCTGTCAACAAGCCTGGCAACCTGAGCTGACCTCCGCAAGTGCACTTTGGCATGCATAAACACGTGTGTACATGTATGCAAACAAATAAACATCATATAGTCATATACATACTAGTAATAAATTATATTTCAGAAACCTCTCAACACTGAAAAATGGAACTAATGAAAACACCAGATAGAATGGAAGGAATCTCCACACTCATGGGGTGGGAGAATTAATACTGTGAAAATATCTATATAACCAAACGAGATCTAAACATTCAGTGCAAAATGGGGATCGGAATTCCAAAGACATATAACATATCTGTGAAGAGAAATAGAAAGCACTACATTCTCACAGAAGCCAATGAGACCCCAAATGACCAAAGCAACCCTGAGCAGAAAGAGGAACACTGGAGTAATCACCATACTTGATGTCAAATACCCCTAAGAGAAACAAAACAAAACAGCATGGTTACTGGCAAGAGCACAGACATTCAAACCAGTGTAGCAGAACATAGGACCCAGAGATCAACTGAGCAGCTACAGCTAATCTGTGACCAAAACTACATTGCCAAAACCACAGATACGAGTAAAGACGGCCTCTTTACAGATGACTGTGGGGACACTGGACAGAAGAACAAAACTGGGTCTCTATTTCTCACTTGCACAAAATCCATTGGAGACCTGAAACTGTGAAACTTCTAAAGGAAGAAACTTCAAGATACGAGCAGCAGCAAGGACTTTCCAAAATGGATTCCACTGTCTCAGAAAAAGTATTGGCAGATGAAGCCGGACAGTGGTGGTGCACATGCCGTTAATTCCAGCTCTCAGGAGGTAGAGGCAGGAGAATCTCTGTGAGTTAGAGGCCAGCCTGGTCTACAGAGTGAGTTCCACACCAGCCTGGGCTACAGGGTAAGTTGGAAGAACTGGCAGATGGGATTGCATGGAATCGAGAGGTTAGCGCACAGTAAGGAAACAACAGAGGGAGGAGTCAGCCAGAATAGGCGAGAAGGTGGCCAGACACTTTTGACAAGGAATTAACACGTAGTCTATAGAAAGAGTTCAAAACTGAATCAGATAGCAAGGGATCCTCAAATCATCTGGCCAATAAATCAGGAAATGGACAGAGCAGAGTCCTGAAAAGAAGTGTATGTAAATGGGCAGTAAACACACGAAAATTCAGTTCTATCCACCAGGGAAGTGTGAATTAATAGTGTGCATGACAACTCTGTCAGGTGACTTTCACCTGCCTTAAAGTTCACTGAGAGACCCTGTGTCACACACACACACACACACACACACACACACACACACACACACACACCAATGATAATAATAATAATAATAATAATAATAATAATAATAATAATAATAAATAAACAGTATAAAGAACCTACCCATAGGAAAGAGACACAGGGAGACAACCTGTTCTCCATTCCCAGGCCCCTTCCTTTTTGCTGTGGAGTGTCTCCACTGATGCTCTCAGAGTCTAGGACTCTGGCCTTCTGACCACTCAGGTCACCTCTCTGCTTGTAGGATGTGGAGCCCCAGACATCTTTGCCCTGGTAAGTCTGTGCCCACCCCCATAGCAAAGGACCCTTGCTGTGCAAGCTGCAGGAAGGCGGTGTCACCTGACAAACCTCTAGGGTCAGGAGATGGAGAACATTGCCCTAGGCAGAACTAGGTCTTTCCTTAAGTGGCAGAGCAGTCCCATCCAGTCACGAATCTACTCTTTGTCCCTCATGTCTGAGGAATCCTTGAGGCAAGAAGGTGAACACTGGGAGAATAAACAGCAGTTGAGTGCTCGACCATGAACTTAACTTGTATATAACCCACTCCCCCCAGCTCAGGGAACATCATGGAAGAGGAGAGATGAAATAACCTGAGGCCTGGAGGATGGAGAGGATGAGGTAAAATGCTGTCTCTTGCACATGATCTGGCCATAAACTCATGAAATGATAGAAGCACAAGACCCATAGGAGACTGGCCCATCAACAGCACACTATGGACCAGACAGGGCTTCAGAGGCCACACTCCTTCCTCAGAACCCATTGTCAATTAATGGTCACCAAGGGACAGGAAATCATTTTCTTAGTGCTTAATTGCCCATACTATATTAACTTACCATCCCACCATCCATGCGCATGAAAGAAACCCTAATAAAACACAGTGTGGGAAACACAGAAGAAGATAGAGGCCCAGTGAGATGGCTCGTCTAGTAAAAGCACTTGCTGCACAAGTCAGATGACCTGAGATTAATCTCCAGGATCCATGTAAGGATGGAAGGAGAGAACCTTTTTACCCTGCACAGGGTGGTGTGGTTTACATCCACTCTCATTCACACACACACACACACACACACACACACACACACACACACGAAACACATAGTAAGGGAGCACTTTAGGAAGAAGGGTTCAACAGGAGTGGGAAGTGATGAGAGGGTCATGGGGTCACCCCTGACCAAAATGCATTGATATGTGTGTGCACCTGGATGCATATGGAATTGTCAAATAATGAATATGAAATATTTTGTAAAGTAGTGGCTCCAATTCTCTTCACTCTTTGAAGAAAAAGAAAAATACTTAGAACACAAAATGTTCTCCCCTGACCCTTTCTTTGAAACCCTGAAAGAGAAAAAAAAATAAAGAACTGGTCTACTTCCCAAAGGCTTTTTGAGAAGCAAATGAGCCTAAAAATACTTTTAAATCTTCAATGTATAGTGCTGGTATAGCTGGATGTTTGAAAGTAGAGAAATGCAAATAGATCCTGATCTATCACCCTGTACAGAACTCAAGACCAAGTGGGTCAAAGACCACACATAAATCCAGTTACACAGACACTGAGATTGACAATTAGTAAATGGGACCTCCTTGTTGTCCTCTTTTTTAATTGCCTACTTTTTAAACTATGTCTATCCTAGTCAGCCACTGCAACTCCACAGAGACCAGCTAGGCTGCAAGAGATGCTGCCTGAAGAAATTTTGTTCCCTCAAGCACCAACTCTTTCAAAACCACTAAGATACCTTATATAAATCTCTGTCCTGTTAAAGAACTCAAGATTCCAAAGTTGAAGTAAAATCCTGCTTCCCAGAGAAGTTAAATAGTAAGCAGCTCACCTAGCTCATCTCCTTGCATCTCCCAGGAAGTTGTCCTGCTTTTTCTTGGCCCTTCTTATAAACCCTTCTCCACTTGTCTCCTCCCTACAACTTCCGGTCAGCCAGGCGCTGATGCAGCCTCTGGACCGCAGGTGAATTTTATTTAATCAAACACATCTTTACCTCCTTAAACAAATATACCAGAGCATACACAGAAGTAATATACCTTAAAATAATATTCTACAACACCACCTGAAACTGAAAAGCTTTTGTAAAAAGTAATAAGAGAAAACAACAGCCTACAGAGTGGAAAAAGATCTTCACCAACCCCATATCTGACAAAGGGCTGATCTCCAAAATATATAAAGAACTCAAGAAACTAGACACCAAAATACCAAATAATCCAATTTAAAATGGGGTACAGTTTTAAATAGAGAATTATCAACAGAAGACACTCAAATGGCAGAAAAACACTTAAACAATTGCTTACCATTCTTAAGTCATCAAGGAAATGCAAATCAAAATCATCTTACACCTGTGAGAATGGCTAAGATCAAAGACACTAATGACAGCCTATGTCACAGAAGAATTCTTCACTACTGATGGGAGTGCAAACTTTTGCAACCAATAAATATCCTGTTTCTCAGAAAATTAGGAATCAATCCACCTCAAGACCCAGCTGTACCAATCTTGGGCATATACCCAAAACAGGCACCATTACACCACAAGGATATTTGCTCAACTATGTTCATAGCAGCATTGTTAATACTTGCCAGAACCTGGAAACAATCTAAAGATGGATAAGGAAAATATGGTACCTTTACACAGTGATGTATTACTCAATGGTTAAGAAAAAAAACACACACAAAAAAAAAACAAATGACATCACAAAATTTGTAAGCAAATGGATGGAACTAGAAAAATAATCCTGAGTGAGGCAACCCAGACCCAGAAAGACAAACATGGTATGTACTCACTCATAAGTAGATACTAGATGTAAAGCAAAGGATAACCAGGCTACAATCCACAGCCCCAGAGAAGTTAGGTAACAAGGAGGACCCGAAGACGGGCACATGGAATTCCCTGGGAAGGGGAAATAGATGAGATCTCCTGGGTAAATTGGGGGTACTCTGAGGACTGGTGGAGAGGGGATGGGAACATGAGGAATCGTGTTGGTTGAGTTTGGACCAAGACAGAGTGAGAGAGTAATAAAAGAAATAACTTGATAGTGGGGACCACTTAGGGATTAGGGAGAAACCTGATCCAGGGACACTCCCAGGAATACACAAAGATGTCTCCAGTGAAGACTCCTAGCAAGAGTGGAGAGGGTGCCTGAAATGGCATTTTGTTATCAGATTAGTGGCTACCTTGAGTGTCATCATGGAACCTATATCCAGTAACTGATGGAAGCAGATGCAGAGATCCACAGCCAAACACTGGCCCGAGCTCTGGAAATCTAGTTGAAGAGAGGAAGGAGGGATTGTTCAAGCACAAAGGGTCAAAATCATGCTGGAGGAACCCACAGAGACAGCTGACCTGAGCTAGTGGTAGCTCATAGACCCTGGACTGACGGCTAGGGAGCCTGCATGGGACCCACCTAGGCCTTCTGCATGTGTGTGACAGTTGTGTGGCTTGGTCTGTTTGTGGTGTCCCTAGTGGTGGGATCAGGACCTGTACTAGAACATGAACTGGCTTTTTGGAACCCATTCACCATGCTGAGATGCCTCACAGAGCCTTGGTGCAAGGGGAGGAGCTTGGTCCTGCCTCAACTTAATATGCCAATGTTTGTTGACTCACATGAGAAGCCTGCCCATTTCTGAGTGGAGGAGGCATAGATAGGAGGTGAGTGGAGGGAGTGGGAAGAGAGGAGGGAGGGGAAACTGTGGTTGGTATGTAAAATAAATGAATAAATGTAATAAAAGGAAAAGAGATCGGGCTGTAGGCAAGCCTGAAGAGTATTTTCTTAATTAGTGATTGATGGGGGAGGGGCCAGCCCATTGTGGGTGGAGCCATCCCTGGGCTTGAAAGAAGGTAGGCAGAGAAAGCCATGAGGAGCAAGCCAGTAAACAGTACCCTCCATCGCCTCTGCATCAGCTCCTGCATCCAGGTTCTTGCTTTCTTTGACTTCCTGTCCTGACGTCCTTCAGTGATGAACAGTGATGTGGAAGTATAAGCTAAATAAACCCATACCTCCCCCAAGTTCCTTTTGATCATGGTGTTTCATCGCAGCAATAGCAACCCTCAGACAACACGTTTATGAATTAAAACGACGAACTGAAAGGACAACCTACAGAACAGAAAAGCATGTTTGTAAATCATGTATAATATGGCTTTTGTGTTCAGAGTAAACAACTGTAAAACCCAGGAAAACAGTGACACCTGCTCATCAGGGAAATGCAAAATAAAACTTCTGTGAGACACCAGCTCACCCAGGTAGAATGGCTGTCACCCCAATAACTGACAGCAGAGCTGCAGAGGATGTGGAGAAAAAGGAACACTAGTTCACTGGTGGAGGGGGTGCAAATTGATACAGTCATTCTCTAAAGCTCGTGGGAGTCCCTCACAGCATTAGAAATGCCATGTGACACAGCTATTGCACTGGGCATATACACAGAGACCCTGTACCCCGCAATAGAGATATTTGCACCCCCATGAATTCTGCTGCTCTATTCAATATACAAGGAGATGGAGCCAATCTAGATGTCCATCAACAGATGAATGCGTAAAGGAAGTCTAGTGCATATACCAAATGAAATATTATTCGTCTCTAGAGAAAAATGAAACCACAAAATTTAAGGAAAGTTGGTAGACTTAGAATGTATAAAGTTAAGAGAGATCACCCAATATCAGGGGGAAAAACACATGTTCTTTCTTGTATGTGGATCCTAGCCTATGATGTATGCATTACACAGTAATTAAATATGCTGAGGTACAGTACAACATTGAGGAAGGAGAACATGAAATTTTAAAGAGACAAAACACTCCCTGATGAGTTCACATACATGCTGTACTTTGTGGGTCCTCTGAATGCGCTCTCAACATGTGCACGGTTGAGATGTAAAACAGGCCCTTAACAAGCAATATCCACATGTGCTCTAGGCTGCCACCTTACTGGGAGGACCATGTTTGAAGGTTTTCATCATTTAAATGTTCTGCCAACTTGGATACACTATTCTTTAAACAAGAATTCCAGCTATAAAAATTATAGAAAGTGAAGGCTGTCCAAGGTATGCTTAAATCCTCATAATTGGAAATTTTTAAAAATTCCTGGAAATGCTGACTTACTGGCTCTGAATCTCAAAGGCTAACACACCAGGAATTACCCGCACTGAGAGGCTTGCAGGGATTGGTATGGGTTGTTTTCATTTTATATTATGATTCTAAAATGTATTATTATTGTTAGTGAATTAATATAGTTTGATTTAAAACTTAAAAGTCATAACAAAGCTATTTTAGAGTGAGCTAAGGACTTGGATATTCCTGTCCCTGAATGAGATGTAAAAAAGCTAATAAACACCCAGGGAAGGGGGTTCAACCATCAGGCTTCGGGGAACTGCAGTTCAAAGTGGCAGTGAGGCTCACCTCAGCTGTCATAGTCTCCAGCAAAAGCAGCTGCACACTGGGACCTTCCCTGAGAAATGGTGCTCAGCTCCACTACAGCCTTTGGAGCTTGGCTACCATCCTTGTGACAGCCCAGACAAGAGCTGCAGTTCTCCTCATGGACAGCAGGAGGCGCAAAGAAACCACATAATCAACAGGGAATCTCCCTGAGGCCTGCACATGTCTTGCAGCCTTGTCTCCATCCCAGTTCCAAGAGACCTGGAGCTTCCTAATACAATCATTTTCTGTGTCTTTGAGAACTCAACTCTACAAGGAGACCCTATGTAGTCCCCTCCCCCTCACAACACCCATGAGGAAAGATGGGGAGGTCACAGGGCAGTCACCAAGGAGAGCAAAGGCATCCCAGAAGGGTCAGGAAGGACATGGGAGACCTGATTCACATTCGGACAGCACAGGAAGCTGGGGGGAGGGGTGTCTCCCTAGGACTCTCCATAGGAAGCTGGGGCACAAAGTCCTCTTTCTAGGACACAGAGGTCACCTTCTCCTGCACACCGGGATGTGAACCCCTGAGATAACTTGTATTCCTGGATCAGACACCTGACTGGTGACCACAGTGACCATGGACCTCAGCCCCCACAGTCATCAATTAGTTAGAGTTTTTCCAGCCCTGAGGACTATGAATCAACACAGACATGTTGTCTGTGGGCCAGTTTTGTGAAGACTGCAGTTGTGATCTATCTATGTGTGTAGATACTTTTTCTGAGCAAACACCGCGCCCTAAGGACAATTGCAGGAGAGCAGGCTTCAAGGTTTATATTGGGGAATGGAGCAGAGATCTGGCAGTGAGAACAAAGGATCTTACTGTATGATTTACTTCTCACACAATGCAGGGAGAAGTAAATAATTATGCCCAACAAACGATTAGTACACTGCCAAGGCTTTGGGAAGAATCTCAAAGCTGTCGTAGGAGGGAGAGAGCAATAGTTTCCCAAGAATGTCTACAGAAAGAAACAGATAATTCATTGAAAAGGTAATAGCTACAACATGGCCTGCATTCTGGATTTAATCCTTCTGAGTCAAGGATTCTGATGACTGACTTTATAAGTAACGACTCAAGTGTCATGGCATAATCATGAGACTGTGGCAATGAGCACTGGCCACGGTATCCCGAAGACTGATGTGCACAACTCGGTCAGGGTGACTCTGCAATAATAATCAAATTGGGGCCAGTAAGGAGTGTCAATACATATGACCCCGAGAAATCTTCATATAAACCCCAGGCTCTGGGACACTGATTTGCTCACAGGATCTGAACTTGTTCCAGGCAGTGGGATTTAAGCCAAAATCAAACCAGTGTTCCTCACAGAGTTCGATAATGCTGGGCAGGAAGACAGCAGCAAGGAAATCTAGAAGGTGGGGTTGGGGTTGACAAGCACTTCCGAAGAAACAGAGCAGGGAAAGGCCAGAAAATGAAGGCTTTAGAGGAGGAGGTCAGAGAAGACATGCCTACACTCACCAGATTCTCAGTGTGAGCACGGATCTGAAGGACTGAGGGGTGAGCTGTGTGGACACCCGAAAAGACAGTTTCATTCAGTGGAAAGATTCAGGAGTACTGAGGAAAGGGGATGATGTTGTTGACCTCACTCCAATATAACAATACAATACACACACACACATACACACACACACACACACACACACACACAACAAGGCTGAGAGTTGAACACACTCAGGTCTCAATTTCTACCAAATGCAAAATTCTAATATTGATAGATTTTTCTCTCTTCCCTCTTAGCCTCACTTTTGATCTACTGGAGCTCTCCCACCACGGCCCAACTCACTATGGAAGCAGTTCTGTCCAATGTTGTGGAAGGGGAGGAAGTTCTTCTACTTGTGCACAGTCTGCCAGGGAGCTTCATAGAATTTTTCTGGAAGATTGAAAATCATGAGAATCCATTTGAAATTGTACAATTTATAAAATCTGAAAGAAAATTTTTAGTAGGGAATACATACAGTGGCACACCAAAATTTTACCCCAATGGATCCCTACTCTTCCAGAACATCACTCGGTATCAAGGAGGACTCTACAGACTATGGGTGAAAAGAAACCCCACAAAATGGAGAAGAGAAATGTTCAGGTCCATGTCCACTGTAAGTACTGTTCTGTTACCTCTGGGTCGTGGTGAACCTAATCCTAATTCACACATAGAATTGTCAGTGCTGGATGACTGTGTTATGGTCCCCACATCGTGGTTCAAGCATTTAGTAAAGGACACGGAGTGGAGAAAACAGCAATAAATCAGGATCCATCACTTGAATCCACACTCAGAGGAGGGGGGGAGGTAACTCAGTCTAAGTATGTCAGACTTTGGCCAGCGTCTTAGATGCTCATCATGAACATCGCCTTGAGTAAGACCCTTCAGGACTTAGGCAGGGCCTGGCTGAGGAAACCATGATATTGTCACAGAAACACGCACACCCAAAGCTTTGCTTCAGACCTCCATCCCAGACTGGACCAGGAATTCTGGGATCTCAAAGACTGGGTTGGAATTTGAACTCCTATTAAAACTGACAGGGAACAGTGATTGATTGTAGGCTGGTAGCCTGCTGACCTTCAGCCTGTGAGAGCCATGTCTGAGGTAGGTCACCTGGGCATCTCCTCCTGAGACTCAGTGTGCTCAGCATAGGTGTAGGGTTATGAAAGGCAAACAGCCAGCTGTCCTGATGGTCTTCTGAGACCTTGCAGGAAGGTGGAGAGCCCTAAAGATATGGGAGAAAAGTGTACAAATGGCAGCTCCTTGCCTCTGGGGGTCCAGCCCTGGGATAATTTCCTGCAGACAAACAGAGACACTGCTTGGCTGATGGTCAGGCCATTGCTCACATTTTAGGTTAACTTGTAGGCAACAATCATTTTCCCTGTGTCCTATTCTAGGAAACAGACAGGAAACAGAGTCACTGGCTCAAGGTCACGCAGGCCACGGGTGACACAAGCAGACAGGCGGGGCAGAAATGGCGCCACTCCACCCTTTGCATGACTTATTTCCAGCCACATTGGTGACATGCACAGGTCACAGAGTCTGACCATCTGGGCTGAATTTCGGCTCCTGAGTCCCAGCTGCTGGGAGACTTCAACCAGGTTCTGTACATCTCTGCTTCTCAGATTCTCTATATGAAACAAGAACCGTAACAGTCTATACTTAAGGTGGATGGTGTCAAAAGTCAAGAAGTTAATCATTGTGCAAATGCCTACGAAACATTTGTGGATAATAAATGCTACCTATCACCCATGCTGCTGGCATCTTTACCCAGCACAGTGGCACATCTTCTGGGAACCTCAACTCATTTATTTGTTACATATTTCCTTTGTTAGACTAAAAATTTGCAGAAACTACATTTTTAAGGAAGACTTTATCAAAGGGGGAAGGGTACATGCCACAGAACACATGTGGAGGTCGGAGAACAACTTTTTTTTCTTTTCACCTTTACAGACATCCTGGATATCACAATCAGGACATTAAGTTTGCACAATGAGCAACTTTACCCACTCAGCCATCTGGTCAACCCTGTAGAGACTATACTTGATTTGTCTCTATATTCCCAGAACCTAGCCTATGTGTATATCCATGACAGGCCCTGATGACAACTCCCTTTCCTGGTGGCAAGGGAGGGACCTCCAACAGCTGTCTCACAACCTGTTCAAGAGATGCTAAAGAGCTACAGCAATCCTAAGACACAGACACCATTTTACTTTATCTCAAACTATGCAACAGAGCCAGAATAACAAAAAGAAGATGGTCAGTACTGGAGAAATGACTCAGAGGTTAAGAGCACTGACTACTCCTCCAGAGGTCCTGAGCTCAATTCCACATAACACATGGTGACTCACAACCATCTATAATGGGATCTGGTGCCCTCTTAAGACTTGCAGGCATACATGAAGAGAGAACACTGTATACATAATAAATAAATAAATAAATAAATAAATAAATAAATAAATTTATGAAAAAAACATGCAAATCACGTTTTTAAAAGTCAGTATTAAAAAAAAACACGGCACTGGCACAAAACAGAAATGCAAAGCAAACAAATGCAACAAAAAAAATCCTGAAATGAATGGACACAGCTATACCTGCCTCGTATTCGATAAAGATAACAAAAACATACATTAGACAGGACATGGCAGTTCATACCTTTAATCTTAGCACTCAGGAGACAGAGGCAGGTGTATTCTCTGTGAGCTCAAGGACAGCCTGGTCTACACAGCAAGTTCCAGGCCAGTGAGAGCTATATTACATAGAGACCCCCCTCTCAAAATCATAACAATAACAACAAAAATTTTGGGAGAAAAACCTCTCCCACAAATGGTGCTCTGGATAGTCACATAGAGAAGAAAGAAGCTAGATCCATATCTCTCACCCTGCTCAAAAACCAATTCAATATGAAGCACAGACTTAAATGTAAGACCTGAAATTATGAAACTGTAAGAAAATACAAGCAAACAATCCAAGATACATCACTGGGGACTGTGACTCTCAGTCAATAGAGTGCTTGCATTCATAAAACCCTAGGTTCAGCTCTCAAAACTGTACATATGTTAATACTATTGACTCATCACATGCTGTAAACAAACCACATTCTCCAGGACTGGGTCTTTTAAAGCCATGTAAGCAGTTGCTAACCTATGCAACTCCAAAGGAGATGTGTAGCTCGTCATCTGTCACTTTTTTTTTTTTTTTTGCTTGTGTGGCTTTAATAGGGAGGAGAAAATTTTGCTCTGCTTTTTGTTTCTTTCACTTGGCTGATTTAGTTTTGGGTTTTGAAACAGCATTCTAACTACATAGCTCAGGTTAGCTTAAAACTCCAGATCCTCCTGCCTCAGGCTCCACAGTGCTGAGATTGTAGGCCTACCACTTCTCTACTCATTTCTGTCCTATGCTCTCCAGAGATGTTTCTATGGTATAAAAGAGTTTCAACCGCTTTTGTTCAGAGGCCTACAGGCTCAGGATCCAGGGAGAGAGGACATTCAGACTGAATTTGGAAGCAGGAAAAAGCTCATTATCATCTCAGGTCAGAGACAGACAGACAAGAGCAGGCAGCTCTCTCAGTCAGGGAAGGGTCACCCCTTTTGTTCTACCGGGGTCTTTCATTGATTTCATTGGGCCCATTTCATTGCTAATTTCATCCAAAACTACCCTCACAGAAACACCCAGAATAATCCATTGTTATGCCTAAGTTTGTGGTCCCCAAATGAATTCATAAAGCCAGATTTCCAATGCAAATTACATGAGGGTTTTTAATAATATTCAGACTCGAGTTTGGACTACACCTGCACCATGCCAGTGCAGTGGGTGAAAGAAGTGCAGCACCAAACCCGGGGAAGGGGAGAACTTTAAAGGGGAAATGCCATAATCAGGGGTGTTCCAGACCTGTCATCTTGGGATTGGGTGAGGAGTACATAGGATAAGATAGTTTCTGAACCCATTGGTCAGTTTTGGGACACGAAAACCTAACAAAGAGCCATTAATAACTGTCAAGGCATCTTCAACAACAGGATGCCTCTCAAAAACATCTGGACCTTGTTAAATTGTATGGCCCTGTTCCCTATCATCTTAATTGGCCATTTTTAGGGCATCTGTTTAAATTTCTGCTATGGCAGCGCATTTCTGGAGCTGAGACCGCCCACCCCACCCTGCCCCAGCTCATTATATAGCTTAAAAAATGGAGCTTACAAAGTCAGGTCCTCACAATGTCACCAAATATCTGGACCCTCCAC
Organism: Microtus oregoni; assembly: GCF_018167655.1. Taxonomy (NCBI): domain Eukaryota; kingdom Metazoa; phylum Chordata; class Mammalia; order Rodentia; family Cricetidae; genus Microtus; species Microtus oregoni. The sequence continues at coordinate 54,380,713 of NW_024543065.1, read as the reverse complement.
TCTATACTCAGTCACACTAGTACTTAAAATAACCATTACACCAAGTTAGTTGTTTAGCAAAACAATTCATTCAATACTGCAAGACCCTGATCATGCAAAGTACACATAGAACACTTTACTGATGGGCAGTGTAGGCAATTCTCTCTTTTACCTTTGTAATGTCCTTTGATATAAGGACTGAACAACCAGAAAGATTCAGGGGAAACAACCCTGAAAAGGCTAAGATGATAAAAAAAAATACAAAGTTTTTTTCCTCAATCAAGGCAACATACAGGAGGTTTGGTTTACTATGTTCAATTAACTTTTACCTCTTTCGAAAATATGGCTAAATAAAGGCTCTGGATGCCAGCTTTATCTCAGAACTATGTCACTGGGTAAACCAAAATGCTTCTCCTTGAATGTTCTCAAAAATCATTGAGCTTAAGAGACATTTCTGGCTGGATATATGCAAAGATTTTTCTTGTAATTTTGCCAGTTCTAGTGTTCGTTTTAAACAGATACATATCCAAGATAACAGAATAACCAGCTCAGGACCTTAGACTTCAGAAATCAGTTTAAAATGGCAAGGACATAAAATGCTGCCTGAAACAGAACAAAAGAGAAAAGGTCAATAAAGGAAACTGCCTTTTTAAAATATCACCCCAGGTCACCCCCTGGTTTATAACTGATTGTTTCTGTCTGGCCAGGTTCTGATAGTGCTGAGTCTGAGAGTCAATATCAGGGACCGGCATCCCTAGTTAGTCTTCTGCTGGAAATATGACATGAAAAGACCAATAGAGGTTTAATGTCAAGTATGAGATAGAATCTGGCAAGGGTTTCAAATAGACTGAGACGGCAGAGAGATGTATTAATCTAGATAAAGAATATCGGAAACTTGAGAAATGGAGGAAAACGAGGATCAAAAAAGATCAAAGAAAAATAAATGTATGGGGAAGGAGATGAGAAGCTACAGAGTCAGACCCATGGCTAGAACACCAAGAACTGAGATATTTCTGTCTTGTGATGCAGTAAGATAACGACCTAAGCAGTTTGCAAGGAGCCTATGGGTTGTCTTGCCCTACCTAAGTCTATTCAGGCCCACAGATTGGCTTGAAACTGTATATCTGGCCTCTTTGTCTCTGTTGACTTTATTCAGCTTTAGCTATTCAGATAAACTGAGAAATACAAGAATTGTTGTTAAATTCTAGTTTTACTCCATGGTGATCCAATAAGACACAGGTGGTTATTCCATTTTTTTATATCTATGGATGTTTGCTTTGTTACCAAGTATGTGATCAGTTTTTGAGAAGATTCCATAAGGTTCTGAGAAGGTATATTCTCTCCTGTTGGGGTGGAATGTTCTATAGATGTCTGTTAAGTCCATTTGATTCATTACACCTGTTAATTCTCTTATTTCTCTGTTAAGTTTCTGTCTGGTTGACCTGTCCATTGGTGAGAGAGGAGTGTTGAAATCTCCTACTAAGCCATGCGGTGGTGGCGCATGCCTTTAATCCCAGCACTCGGGAGGCAGAGGCAGGTGGCTCTCTGTAAGTTCGAGTCCAGCCTGGTCTACAAGAGCTAGTGCCAGGACAGGAACCAAAAGCTACGGAGAAACCCTGTCTCGATAAATCAAAAAAAAAAAAAAAAAAAAAAAAAGAAATCTCCTACTATTAGTGTGTGGGGTTTGATATGTGATTTGAGTTCTAATAAAGTTTCTTTTACATATGTGGGTGCTTTTATATTAGGGGCGTAGATATTCAGGATTGAGACTTCCTCCTGATGAATTGTTCCTGTTATGAGTATATAGTGTCCTTCTCCATCTCTTCTGACTTATTTTAGTTTGAAATCAATTTTGTTAGATATTAGGATGGCCACATCCGCTTATTTCTTAGGTCCATTTGCTTGGAAAACCTTTTCCCAACCCTTTACTCTGAGATGGTGTCCGTCTTTGAGGTTGAGGTGTGTTTCTTTATTCTTTTTTTTTTTTTTTTTGGTTTTTCGAGACAGGGTTTCTCTGTGGAGGTGTGTTTCTTTAAACAGTAGAATGTTGGATCCTGTTTTCGTATCCATTCTCTTAAGCTGGGCCTTTTTTTTTTTTTTTTAGATTTTTTTTTTTAATTTATTTATTTATTAAGGATTTCTGCCTCGTCCCCACAACCGCTTCCCATTTCCCTCCCCCTCCCCCGATCAATTCCCCCTCCCTCATCTGCTCGAAGAGCAATCAGGGTTCCCTGACCTGTGGGAAGCCCAAGGACTGCCCACCTCTATCCAGGTCTCGTAAGGTGAGAATCCAAACTGCCTAGGCTCCCACAAAGCCAGTACGTGCAGTAGGATCAGAAACCCACTGCAATTGTTCTTGAATTCTCAGTATTCCTCATTGTCCGCTATGTTCAGCTAGTCCGGATTTATCCCATGTTTTTTCAGACCTAGGCCAGCTGGCCTTGGTGAGATCCCAATAGAACATCCCCATTGTCTTAGTGTGTGGGTGCACCCCTCGTGGTCCTGAGTTCCTTGCTCGTGCTCCGTCTCCTTCTGCTCCTGATTTGGACCTTGAGATTTCTTTCCGGTGCTCCCGTGTGGGTCTCTGTCTCTGTCTCCTTTCATCGCCTGATGAAGGTTAATATTCCTGAGGATGCCTATGTGTTTGTCTTTGGATTCACCTTCTTATTTAGCTTCTCTAGGAACATGAATTATAAGCTCAATGTCCTTTATTTATGGCTAGAAACCAAATATGAGTGAGTACATCCCATGTTCCTCTTTTTGGGTCTGGCTTACCTCACTCAGGATAGTGTTTTCTATTTCCATCCATTTGTATGCAAAATTCAAGAAGTCCTTGTTTTTTACTGCTGAGTAATACTCTAATATGTATATATTCCATACTTTCTTCATCCATTCTTCCGTTGAAGGGCATCTAGGTTGTTTCCAGGTTCTGGCTATTACAAACAATGCTGCCATGAACATAGTTGAGCATATACTTTTGTTGTATGATAGGGCCTCTCTTGGGTATATTCCCAAGAGTGGTATTGCTGGATCCAGGGGTAGGTTGATCCCGAATTTCCTGAGAAACCGAAACACTGCTTTCCAGAGTGGTTGCACAAGTTTGCATTCCCACCAGCAATGGGTGAGTGTACCCCTTTCTCCACAACCTCTCCAGCAAAGGCTATCATTGGTGTTTTTTATTTTCGCCATTCTGACAGGTGTAAGGTGGTATCTTAAAGTTGTCTTGATTTGCATTTCCCTGATCGCTAAGGAAGTTGAGCATGACCTTAAGTGTCTTTTGGCCATTTGAAGTTCTTCTGTTGAGAATTCTCTGTTCAGATCAGTGCCCCACTTTATAATTGGGTTGATTAGCCTTTTACGGTCTAGTTTCTTGAGTTCTTTATATATTTTGGAGATCAAACCTTTGTCAGTAGCAGGGTTGGTGAAGATCTTCTCCCAGTCAGTGGGTTGTCTTTTTGTCTTAGTGACAGTGTCCTTTGCTTTACAGAAGCTTCTCAGCCTCAGGGAGTCCCATTTATTCAATGATGCCCTTAGTGTCTGTGCTGCTGGGGTTATACATAGGAAGTGGTCTCCTGTGCCCATGTGCTGTAGAGTACTTCCCACTTTCTCTTCTATCAGGTTCAGTGTGTTCGGACTGATATTGAGGTGTTTAATCCATTTGGATTTGAGTTTTGTGCATGGTGATAGATATGGATCTATTTTCATTCTTCTACAGATTGACATCCAGTTTTGCCAGCACCATTTGTTGAAGATGCTCTCTTTTTTCCATTGTATACTTTTAGCTCCTTTATCGAAGATCAGGTGTTCATAGGTTTGTGGGTTAATGTCAGGGTCTTCTATTCGATTCCATTGGTCGACTTCTCTGTTTTTATGCCAATACCAAGCTGTTTTCAATACTGTAGCTCTGTAATAGAGTTTGAAGTCAGGGATGGTAATGCCTCCAGACAATCCTTTATTGTATAAGATTGTTTTGGCTATCCTGGGTTTTTTGTTTTTCCATATAAAGTTGATTATTGTCTTCTCCAGATCTGTGAAGAATTTTGATGGGATTTTGATGGGGATTGCATTGAATCTATAGATTGCTTTTGGTAGAATTGCCATTTTTACTATGTTGATCCTCCCAATCCAAGAGCAAGGGAGGTCTTTCCATTTTCTGGTGTCTTCTTCAATTTCTTTCTTCAAAGACTTATAGTTCTTGTCAAGTAGATCTTTCACTTCCTTGGTCAGGGTTACCCCAAGGTATTTTATGCTATTTGTGGCTATCGTGAAAGGTGATGCTTCTCTGATTTCCCTCTCTGCTTCCTTATCCTTAGTGTATAGGAAGGCAACTGATTTTTTGGAGTTGATCTTGTATCCTGCCACATTACTAAAGCTGTTTATCAGCTGTAGGAGTTCTTTGGTAGAATTTTTGGGGTCGCTTATGTACACTATCATATCATCTGCAAATAACGAAAGCTTAACTTCTTCCTTTCCAATACGAATCCCCTTGATCTCCTTATGTTGTCTTATTGCTATTGCTAGAATTTCAAGCACTATATTGAAGAGGTATGGAGAGAGTGGACATCCTTGTCGTGTTCCTGATTTAAGTGGGATGGCTTTGAGTTTTTCTCCGTTTAATTTAATGTTAGCTGTTGGCTTGCTGTAAATAGCTTTTATTATATTTAGGTAGGACCCTTGTATCCCTATTCTCTCCAAGACCTTTATCATAAAGGGGTGTTGAATTTTGTCGAATGCTTTTTCAGCATCTAGTGAAATGATCATATGGTTTTTTTCTTTCAGTTTATTTATATGGTGGATTACATTGATAGATTTGCGTATGTTGAACCAGCCCTGCATCTCTGGGATGAAGCCTACTTGATCATAATGGATAATTTTTCTTATGTGTTCTTGGATTCGGTTTGCCAGTATTTTATTGAAAATTTTTGCGTCGATGTTCATGAGTGAGATCGGTCTGTAATTCTCTTTCTTGGTTGGGTCTTTTTGTGGTTTTGGTATCAGGGTAACTGTAGCTTCATAAAAGGAATTTGGCAATGACTCTTCTGATTCTATATTGTGAAATACCTTAAGGAGTATAGGTATTAGTTCTTCTTGGAAGTTCTGGTAGAATTCTGCATTGAAACCATCTGGTCCTGGGCTTTTTTTCGAAGGGAGATTTTTGATAACCATTTCTAATTCTTCGCGAGAAACCGGTCTATTTAGATCATTCACCTGGCCTTGGTTTAGCTTTGGTATGTGGTACTTATTTAAAAAAAATGTCCATTTCTTTTGTATTTTCCAGTTTTGTGGCATACAGGCTTTTGTAGTAAGATCTAATGATTCTCTGAATTTCCTCTGTGTCTGTGGTTATGTCCCCCTTTTCATTTCTGATCTTATTTATTTGCGTGTTCTCTCTCTGTCGTTTAATTAGTTTGGATAGGGGTTTGTCGATCTTGTTGATTTTCTCCAAGAACCAGCTTTTTGTTTCATTGATTCTTTGGACTGTTTTCTGTGTTTCTATTTTGTTGATTTCAGCCCTCAGTTTTATTATTTCCAGTCTTCTACTTCTCCTGGGCGCGTCTGCTTCTTTTTTTTCTAGAGCTTTCAGGTGTGTTGTTAAGTCCCCAATGTATGCATTCTCCGTTTTCTTTAAGTGGGCACTTAGTGCTATGAACTTTCCTCTTAGCACTGCTTTCATTGTGTCCCATAGGTTTGAGTATGTTGTCCCTTTATTTTCATTAAATTCAAGGAAGACTTTAATTTCTTTCTTGATTTCTTCCTTGACCCAGGTGTGGTTCAGTAGTTGACTGTTCAGTTTCCATGAGTTTGTCGGTTTTTTGGGGGCAGCGTGGTTGTTGCCTTCTAATTTTAATCCGTGATGATCTGATAAGACACAGGTGGACACTGATATTTTTTTGTATCTGTGGAGGTTTCCTTTGTTTCCGAGTATGTGGTCAATTTTTGAGAAGGTTCCATGAGCTGCAGAGAAGAAGGTATATTCTTTCCTATTTGGGTGGAATGTTCTATAGATGTCTGTTAAGTCCATTTGCTTCATTACCTCCAATAATTCTCTTAATTCTCTATTAGGTTTCTGTCTGATTGACCTGTCCCTTGGAGAGAGAGGTGTGTTGAAGTCTCCTACTACTAGTGTGTGTGGTTTGATGTCTGCCTTGAGTTCTAGTAATATTTCTTTTACATAAGTAGGTGCTTTTATATTGGGGGCGTATATATTCAGGATTGAGACCTCCTCCTGATGAATTGTTCCTGTTATGAGTATAAAGTGACCGTCTCGGTCTCTTCTGATTGATTTTAGTTTGAAGTCAGTTTTGTTAGAAATTAGTATGGCCACACCTGCTTTTTTCTTAGGACCATTTGCTTGAAACACCTTTTCCCAACCCTTTACTCTGAGTAGGTGCCTGTCTTTGTGGTTGAGATGTGTTTCTTGCAAACAGCAGAATGTTGGATCCTGTTTTCGTATCCAATCTTTTAGCCTGTGCCTTTTTATAGGTGAATTGAGCCCATTAATATTAAGTGATATTAATGACCAGTGGTTGTTTACTCCGGTTATTCTTATTGCTTTTGGTAGTAGAGATTGTCTCCCTTCTTTGAGATGTGCTCGTGAAGGGTCATTAGATGCCTGGGTTATTGTAGGCAGTGTTGGCAGTGTTGGATTCCTTGGGTTGCGATTTTCCTTCTATTACTTTCTGTAGGGCTGGATTTGTGGCTACGTATTGTTTAAATTTGTTCTTATCCTGGAATGTTTTGTTTTCTCCATTGATAATGAATGATAGCTTGGCTGGGTATAGTAGTTTGGGTTTGCATCCATGGTCTCTTAGCTTCTGCAGAACCTCTATCCAGGACCTTCTGGCTTTCATAGTTTCCATCGAGAAGTCAGGTGTAAGTCTGATCGGTTTACCTTTATAAGTTACTTGCCCTTTTTCTTTTGCAGCTCTTAATATTTTTTCTTTAACCTGTATATTTTGTGTTTTGATTATTATATGGCGAGGAGATGTTTTTCTTTGATCCAGTCTGTTTGGTGTTCTGTATGCTTCTTGAATATTTAAGTGAATATCTTTCTTTAAGTTGGGAAAGTTTTCTTCCATAATTTTGTTGAAAATATTTTCTGGGCCTTTGAGCTGTGACTCTTCTCCTTCTTCTATTCCTATTATTCTTAGGTTTGGTTTTTTTATTGTGTCCCATAGTTCCTGAATGTTTTGTGTTGAGAATTTGTTGGCTTTGCTGTTTTCTTTGATCTGTTCGTTTATTTTCTCTATGGTGTCCTCAGCATCTGAGAGTCTTTCTTCTAGCTCTTGTATTCTATTGATTATGCTTGTTTCTGTAGACTCTGCTCGTTGGCCTAGATTTTCCATATCCAGCTGGTCCTCAGTTTGTATTTTCTTCTTTGCCTTCATTTCAGTTTTCAATTCTTGAACTGTTTCCATTACCTGTTTGATGGTTTTTTCTTGGTTTCCCAGGGTATCATGTACGTATTTACTCATTTCTTCAAACTTTTTGTTATACTTCTCATCCATTTCTATAAGGGCATTTTTTACATGTTGTTTAAGGGACTCTATTATCTTCATAAAGTCGATTTTTTCCATTTCTTCTGTGTTAGGTTGTTCAAATACTTCTGTTGTAAGATCATTGGGTTCTGATGTTTTCATGTTGTTTTTCGGATTATTGGGAGAATTCTTGCCTTGGCGCCTGCCCATCTCCTCCTATTGATCCTATCCAATGGGTCCTTTAAAAACCGGATCAGGTTTCCCTGCTGGCCAAGGGCTCCGCTTACAAAATGCCCTCACTCTCTTTCGTGGTTCCTGCTGCAGGCCAAGAACCCTCTCACCCCTCTGAAGGATCTTCAGGACAGGACCAGGCTCCCCTTGTGCCAGTGACCTGGCCAACCAAAGGCCTACCTCTTTGATTCGATTGTAGTAGGGCGATCTGCTCTCCTTATTGCACGCCTGTTCCCGCCGCTTGGGTCTGCCTCTGCGCCGGTCCCCGAAAGCCTCTTCCTGTATGCGGTGTTGCTCCGCCGCGTCTGGCCGCCGCCGCTCCGCCTCTGTGCGTCTGGCCGCCGCCGCTCCGCCGCGTCTGGCCGCCGCCGCTCCGCCTCTGTGCGTCTGGCCGCCGCCGCTCCGCCTCTGTGCGTCTGGCCGCCGCCGCTCCGCCTCTGTGCGTCTGGCCGCCGCCGCTCCGCCTCTGTGCGTCTGGCCGCCGCCGCTCCACCTCTGTGCGTTTGTAAGCTGGGCCTTTTTATAGGTGAATTGAGTCCATTGAAATTAAGTGATATTAATGACCAGTGGTTGCTAACTCCAGTTTTTTTTTTTTGTGATAGTGTTTGTGCGTTTCCCTTTTTTGAGTTGTGTTGGTGGAAGGTTGTCAGATATCTGTGCTATTGTGGGTGTTGCTGTCTTCCTTGGGTTGAGGTATTCCTTCTAGTACTTTCTGTAAGGCTGAGTTTGTAGATATACACTATTTAAATCTGTTTTTGTCCTGGAATATCTTGTTTTCTCCATCAATGGTGAAAGAAAGCTTGGCTGGATATAGTAGTCTGGGCTTGCATCCATGGTCTCTTAGTGTCTGCAGCACATCTATTCAAGACCTTCTGACTTTCATGGTTTCCATTGAGAAGTCAGATGTAATTCTGATAGGTTTCCCTTTATATGTTACTTGACCTTTTTCCTTTGCAGCTCTCAATATTCTTTCTTTGTTCTGTATGTTTTGTGTTTTGATTATTATATGGCAAGGGGATTTTTTTTTGATCCAGTCTATTTGGTGTTCTATAAGCTTCTTGTACTTTATAGGAATATCCTTTATGTTTGTAAAGTTTTCTTCTATAATTTTCTTGAATATATTTTCTGGGCCTTTGAGTTGTAATTCTTCTCCCCCTTCTACCCCTAGTCATAGGTTTGATCTTTTCATGGAGTCCCAGATTTTCTGGATGTTTTGTGTTAAGAATTTGTTGGATTTGATGTTTTCTTTGATCAATGAGTCTATTTCCTCTATTGCATTCTCAGCGCCTGAGATTCTGTCTTCTATTTCTTGTATTCTGTTGGTTATACTTGTCTCTGTAGTTCATGTTCATTTACCCAGATTTTCCATATCCAGCCATCCCTCGGTTTGAGTTTTCTTTATTACCTCCATTTTAGTCTTCAAGTCTTGAACTGTTTCCTTTACCTGTTTTATTGATCTTTCTTGGTTTTCCTGGGTATCTTTGAGGGATTTATTAATTCCTTTTAACTTTTTGTCTTCTCTTCCATTTCTTTAAGGGAGTTTTTTACTTCCTGTTTAAGAGTCTCCATCATTTTCATAAGGTTACATTTAAAATCGTTTTCTTCTATTTCTTCTGTGTTAGGGTGTTCAAGTCTTCCTGTTGCATATTCACTGGATTTTGGTGTTATCATGTTGCTTTTCAGGTTATTGGAGGAATTCTTGCATTGGCACTTGCCCATCTCTTCCTTCAAATGAGGCCAGCAGAGCCTTGGCATCTTGGTCCAATCTTTTCTGTGTCTGACTGTGTACTTTGGAGTTTTTTTTTTTTTTGGTGTGCCCTCTCTTAGGTCCCCTCAGCACTGGAGCTGGCTCTGAGATAACCTCCACCCTAAAGCAGGCAGTGTTGGGAGATCCAAAGACCTTGCAGTTGAAGAGGCGGGCTTGAGGGCAGGGTAGAATGGGGTAGAGAAAGTCAGCAGCAGGAACACATCTCACTGGATGAACAGAAAAGCTTATGAGATTGGAGAGGACCTGGATTCAGTCCCCCAGACTTCCCCAGAGAATGGCACTTCAGGATGTCCAGTCATGTGGCCACTTACTCACCTGTCCAGATCCCCTCAGCACAGGAGCAGGGTCTCTTGCAGGGTTCTAAGAACCTTTCAGACAAAAAGGTGGGCTTTGCAGCAGGATCGGATAGTAGAAAGAAGTCTCAGCAGATCAAAAAGCAGGTTTAAATCAGGTGTATGTAAAATAGGTAGTCTTCAACCTCTTCAGAGATCTGTTAAATATGACATTTAAAATATTTAATAAAAACCTCCACATGAAAGACAGAAATGGCAGGTCCTATAGGCAGCCCTTATGTCTCCAAAGAAGATGTTAGTAACCCTAACCGTTAGGAAAAAGCTCATCCACCTTCTATTTCTTGTCAGCCTTGGGATCCTGGAGGCACCAACATATTGGATGCTAAAAAATCAGACAGGCCCAATATTTGGAAGGAGCCACTGGCAGCTTCTCAATATCTGGATTGTTAGAAAAGAGGTCAGAAAATCGCCAGAGGTGTAGGTGAGGATCCTGTTTGTCTGTAGTGAGCATTTGCTGAAAAGTTGGAGTCCGTGGGCGGGAACACAGGGATGTCACTAGCCCTTGCTGGAAAAGCCAAGATGTGAATCAGCTGTTGGTTGTATGAATGAAGGTGTCCAACAAATGTTTGTCTTGTGTGGTCCCCCAACTGTGTGAATGTTCTGCATTTTTAAGTTACTGCTTGATGGATCTGTGTTCTCTGATGTGTTCATAAGTTTTCTATAGATGTAGGAGGCTAGCACCAGACGGAACAGGTGGAAGGAGAGAGGGAAAGAACACACTCCTAGCTGGCTGGTAAGCCTCTCAACTCCCCCTGCAGTATCCTCTGTCATTACCCAGGGCTCAACAAGTTCTTATCTCAAGAGTCAGTAAAAGAGTCAGAGACAGCCCCTGTTCCCACTATTAGGAGTCCCACAAGAGGACCAAGCCCTTTCCTAAACAGAAAGGGAGGATTGGATAGGGGCTGGGAACAGTGGTAGATAGTGCTGTAGGCACACCTTCAGCAAGTAGCCTTTTACCAGCCCACTTGGGCATGGTCTCTTATACTATAAATGCCTTTGTAAAGAATACACTCACTCTATTCTAGCTGCTGGATTCTGTTCCTTTTTCCCCATTCAGGCAGAGGACAGTGATCTGTCAGTCTACCACTAAATAAATAACCCTTTATTATACTCAATTCTGAGCTAGTATGGGATTCCTCTAGCCATTTAACATCATCTGGCACCATTGTCGATCGATCCAAAAGAGATTACAGTGCCTTTTACTACTGATGAAATTAAAAATTATGGGAAGACAATGAATCTTGACAAAGAGCTTGTGCTAATTTTTTAGGAGAGATTAATAGCAATTATTCCAAAAGTGATAGAATTAACCTTATAAAGAGGACTACTTGGATCATTCCCCACATTGTACATGACATACCAATAACTGGAGCCTGTACATTATATACTGATGCAAATAAATCAAGAAAATGCAGGATTTAAACCAGAAGATTTAGGTAAGGTGGAACAAAGCCCCTATAATTCTGTACAAAAGGCAGAATTATATGTTATACTCATGGTACTAAAGGATTTTAAAGAACCTCTCAATATAGTTACTGTTTCACAATATGCAGAAAGAGTTGTCTTGCATATTGAAACTGCTGAATTTAAACCAGGTGATATATAATTGACTTCAATATTAATTCAGGTTCAAGATATGATCATTAATAGGCTTTGTCCCATATACATAATACATATCCAATCCCATATAGGTCTGCCAGGTCCTCTAGCACAAGGTAATGCAGAAATTGATCAATTATCGATTTAAAGTATGCTGAAGGTCTCAGAATTTCATAAGAAACCTCATGTCAATAGCAAAGGCGTAAAGAAATAGTTTTCTATTACAAGGAAACAAGCTAAGGAGATTATGAAAAATGTCCTACTTGCTCTCTCTATAATCAAACACCTTTATCTGCAGGGAGTGGCCCAAAGGGTACCCAAAGGAATAAAATCTGGCAGACGGATGTGTTCCACTTTGCAGATTTTGGAAAATTAAAATATGTACACCACACCATTGATACTTATTCAGGTTTTCAATGGGCAACTGCTTTAAGCTCAGAAAAGGCTAATTCAGTAATCATGCATTTATTAAAAGTTATGGCCATCATAGATATAACTTCACAAATAAAGACAGATAGTGGTCCAGCATATGTCTCTAAGAAAATGAAACAGTATTTTGCTTATTATAATATAAAGTATATTACAGGTATATCAAACAATTCTACAGGTTAGTCAGTTATAGAAAGAACAAATTGAACTGTAAAGGATATGCTAAACAAATAGAAAGGGATGGAAAATATCCCCAGAAATAGATTGCATAGTGCTTTATTCACTTTGAATTTTCTTAACACTAATGAGAAAGGAACAACAACAGCAGAGAGACTGGATAATAGAAAAATCTTTTGAATTAAATCAGCTGGTATATTTCAAGAATGTGTTGACCTCACAATGGAAACTAGGAGGTGTACTATGTTGAGAAAGGCGTTTGCTCTTGTTTCCACAGAAGAAAAGCTATGGAGACCATCAAAATTAATAAAGATTCAGTTTGAAGAAGAGAAACCTCTTGATAAAGAGAAATGACAGCTCATCCACAAAGGTGATAACCATATAGATGGTAAGGAAACATCATAAGGGTTGGGGAAGCGTTCTGTTCTTGTCTTTGCAGGAAAATACATGTCTTCAAAAAGTCAAAAGACCCTGGATATTTGGATGCCTAAAGAGGAAAAGATAACTATCCAGAAAGGATCAATGAGCAAAGAGTAATATGACTCATGAGGACAGGTTATCTGTAGGGTAAAATTTTATATCTATATTCTCTGTTCATATATATAAATATCTAATACCCAGTAGAAATATAAAGTCACTTAAAACTCTTCAGGCTTCTTGAGCCTCCTTATTCCCCAGGGAAAGGTGAGAGTGCTATCCACACAGCCTGCAGCCCCATGATGCAGGACAATCAGACGCAATAGAGAGCCAAGTCAAAGCAAGAACTCAGTTTATTACCGCCAGTATCCACTTATATATGATAAGTGACTTCCTGTGATGTGGGTACCTCCAGCCATTGGGAGGCAGACAAACCCTCCTTCTGGCTAGATGGGTATCTACCTAGTTTTTGCTGTCTCATCCTCACTCAAACATGAGCCAGGCTTTTCTCCATCCTACAGGCCTCAAAGCCTAGGCCCTAAACTTGACCCAGGCTTTTTTTCTGTCCTACAGGCCTCGAGGTACAGGCCCTGAGATAATTTTGGCCCAACATCTCCCCCTTTTGTTTTATAACCCACCCTCTACCCCAATGACCAGGCCAGAATAGGAACCAGGGAGAGAGTATGGGTCAGGGTCACCTCTATCCAGAGTTTCAGCCTGGACATCCTCAAATTGAGAGCTCATCCATGGGGTGAGATCTATCAAACCTATCATAATGCACTCTAATGGCCATGTACCTGTTGTACCTGTTTTTGGAATGTTTGTTTCGACCTTTGGAAAACACATGGACCAAAAAAGATAAATAAACAAATAGCTATCAGCCCAATTAGGGAGGAGATGAGTGTGGTAAGCCATGGGATCCAATTAAACCAGGTCTCATAGGGGGCCCTTAACTTAAATGCATCAATATCTTTTTTTACCTCATCTAGGGTTCTTGTAACTATCCTGGAATGGTCTGCATAAAAGCAACATACTTCCCCAAGTGCCCTGCAATTTCTTCCCTATTCCTTAAACAGCAAGTCCAAGCCTCTCCTATTTTGTAAGGTTACCCTTGCTAAGAAATCCAAATACTTTTGTAAATTGCAGTCTCTGTCTTTTCTAATTATGTACAGCCCAGTCTGCTCACATCCCCAGGGCAAACATTAGTAATCCGGACCACTCCCCCCACACACAGTTTCTAATAGCTGAGGCAGTCTGGTTGCTTTCTGGGCACACATAAAAGTGTGTCTGCAGGAGGGCATGTCTCCTAAGGACATGAGAACACCCAGGCTCATTAGGATAAAATGCCTGAGGTAGGGTGTATCCCCAAGAACCTCTGCATTCAGGTCTCCCTTTTATCCCCTAAATCCAGTCTCCCATGACCCAGCTTCCATGTGCCAAATCGCAAAGGTCAAACATCAGATCAGGCCATCACATCGAGGGTGTCTTCATCTGAGAAGTCTAGTTTAGGATCCCTCCAGTGCCAGCACTCGACAAGATCCATGTCACCTTCTGTGGTTGGTGGGGACTTGCTGCCTGGACCTTGGTCCCTATCAGAAGAATTAGCATGACTGTCACCAGGAGGGTTGTCTGAAATGGATAAGCAGGCAACACTCTCCTCAAGGGTTAATTTCCCTTGGGCAGTGGTTATTTTTCTTTTCTTATGTTTGAATTTAAGGTTTGTTCACCATAATCTCTTTCTTTCTTTCTTGGTCATCTTGGTCTACCCCATTGTCCTGAGGGGAGAGAAGACATTTTAAATTACATGCGGGTAGCCATATAGGCATTTCCCATCTGTTTAGAAAGACACATCCATATCCTCAGCCTTGTGTCTGAAATGGATTAATAAAAAATGCTACAGGATCCCTAGATTCCTGGTGGCTGCAGGGCAGAAATTTTGTAGGTCCCTGGGTGGCAGCAGTGGGCCACAAGGAGAGACATACTGATGGGTATGCCATGAGACCATGCCACAGGTCTCCAAAGTAGGTTGGTCCTGGACAGGGAACCACATGGTGGGTGAGAAACAGACATGGATAGGCACACCATGCAGAGTGAGGTTGGATATTTATTAAGTGGGTTATAGAAGGAAAGAGAGAGAAGGAGAAGAGCAGAGAAAGAGGAAGTGGGCAGAAAAAGAGAGAAAGAGAGAGGGGGGAAGGGGAGAAGTCAGGAGAGGCAGAAGCTGCCTCTTCCAGAGGGAGATGGAAAAGGAAGAGAATTAGGCTGCAAATAGGAAGGAAGATGGGGGAGTGGACTTAGCTTATCTCTTAGAAAGACAGAACAAATCATTACATTCTCATCTCTTTTTTATAATAAAAAAACAGGAGGTTAGGCACCACAGGTTAAAGGAATTGGGGCAGTGGATTCTCAAGACTGCTTCCTGCTTATTTGTGGGCATCATCTTTGGGGGAAACCTGAGAAGGCTGGGTGCTGGTCACATGCTGGGGTAGCTGGTCTCTTTGCTCCTGTTTGGTGTTTGTGGTATGGAAATGTCTGGTGTCTCTTACACCTGTTTAAGGTATTGGCAGAACAGAGGACAAAGTTAAGGAAAAAAAAATTTAGGATCAGGGAATTGAGAGGGGTGTATCTGACCTGTTTTAGTTGGATCCTTCATTTCGGCTCCCTGGAACTCACAAGAATTCTTTGGGTTTGTGAAGACAAAAAGTTTTAAACATATACATTGTATAAACAGTAGCATATTTTATGTCAGAATAACTGTGACAGATAGTTTTGCAAAATGAAAAGTATTTTTAAGACTATGGAAGGCAGCATGAGAAAGAAATTTGATAACTTGTATTGGTCTCACACTTTTATAACTTACAGGTACACACCTTAATAACTTGTATTTGTAATTTACTGGAATTTGTTTGATGAGGATGTCCTTTTAAACTGACAAAACCTCTCAGCTGTCAAACTGCATCAGAGCTCTTTCGGAAAGATAAAATTTTTCTTGAGTTACGGATTAAAAAGCGACAGGGAACTTACTTGGTTGACACCTAGAGCTACTCTGCAGTGTCCTCCATGGTCACTGAAGGTTGTTTGCCTTTTGCTGTTTAGCACAGGGCCTACCAGGCTCCAGAAGATCCTGTGGGCTAAGAAATCTGTAGGAAGACAAGCCTACCTTGACCTGAGCGACTAGACTGTCGATTCCAGTGATTCTGTTCACATCTGGAGAGCTTCAGTTTAGATGAAAGACAGTTTTGACCAGTTGTCAGCACTTGGAAAATGAAAGGAATTGTGCATGGACATTGTTCTGTGCCCATTTGTCTTCTGTATTCTTTGGAGGAAGTAGAGTGCTGCTAGGAACCATATTGTCTTTTTTTATGAAACTTTTCTTGATAATTAAATATTTAAATGGCATATTCCCCAGATTTCTAAGCAGTGGAGGGGTATTTATCAGGTATAACTTGTGGGCCCAATTTCATATAAAATAATTTACAGGCAGGCTCACTGGCCACTAGGCAGATGCAACCCTGCCAAACAAGTAAGACAGCTGCCTAACAAAGGCCAGGAAGTATTGCTCCTTTCTCCTTTGTTAAAAATGTAGATTGCCTGAGGAAAGGTGTTTTCCAAAGCTGGTAACTAAGTTGCAGGTGTTTCCCTAGCCCCATGTCACCCAGAAAGAGAATATTAGTGAGCTTCCACCTTGGTTTACCTGGGGGTTAAAAGGTGTTTTGTATAATAAACGTGGGTAGATCTTCAGGATGGAGGAAGCCTGAGATGCCCTTCCATGATGACTGTGTGAACTGTGTCTGGTTATTTCTCTTGCCTTGGAACTGGTACAGATAGGGAAAGATAGTTTCTAGGTTGGGGCCTATGGGATCTGACAATAACTACTGTATAGAATCTGCTTGGAGAGTTGGGTCTGAGCTTGACTGTACTGGCTCTTAACTTAACAGGTAAAAATTACAATCATAAAAAGACAGAAAGAAGAAAAACTTCTTGCAATAGAAGGAGAAGGTTAACAGCAGAACTGACAATAGTAGGGAACATCTTAATATATTTTAAATAAGGGTTGGATTAAATATAAGGTATTTTTATAAGAGACTTAAAAGTACATACCAATTTAAAACATGAGATTTATTGTATTTTAGTCTCAAATGAAATGCAATGAACAATTATTACAATTAACAGTAAACATAGGTGCATTTAAGTTACATGTATGAACACACACACACACACACACACACACACACACACACACACAGAGAGAGAGAGAGAGAGAGAGAGAGAGAGAGAGAGAGAGAATAGGAATTGGGTGAAGTGGATGCTCTTGGTGAGCCCTACCAAATGCATTCTACTGCGCAAAACACACATGCAACAGAGTTAACAAGAAAAATTTAGAGACAAAAACATAAGTAAACTGGGGGAACAGGCAGGGTAAGGATGGTCAGTAAAAATGTCAGGACTTGGTCACCTGACCTGGCTCTCAGCCAAGATGGTGACAAAGACACCTGACCTCAATCAAAATAGCAACAGTTACATGTTGTATGGAAAAGTCATTCAGTTAAGATGGCATGGCTGTGAAGTCATCTGACCTCAGTTAAGATGGTGATAAGGTCTCATGACCTCAGATAAGATGGTGGTAAGGTCACCTGACTATAGTCAAAATGGCAGCAGTCACATGTTGTATGGAAAAGCTATTCTGTTAAGATGGCAGTCAAGTCACCTGACCTCAGTTAAGATGGTATTAAGGTAGCCTGGCCTCAGTCAAAATGGCAGCAGTCACATGTTGTATTGAAAAGCCACAATTTTTGAGCTGCAGAAATTTAAAGCTCAATAATAAGAGAGGACTAGAGGAATGATCTTCCCTGTTGCTGAGCCACGGAGGGGAGCAAAAGGCTGGAATTGAAAAAGCTGCCTCATGGATCTGACCAATCTTGTTGGCAGCAGTAGCCATGGCAGGGTCCATTTGCCTGTGCGCTGACAGTGTTAGAAATCTCCCATAGAGTGGAGCTGACAGGACACCAGCAGAGTGAGGGTATGAGCTGGAGAAGTACAACATTAAGTGATGGAGGAGAGTCATCTGTCTATGTGTTACTTTCATTTGTTAATAAAGAAACTGCCTTGGCCCTTTGATAGGACAGAAAATGTGATAGAACAGAATGCTGAGAGGAAGAAGGCAGGGAGCCAGACGCCATAGGGCCAGCAGCCAGGTCAGACATGCTGAATCCTTCCTGGCAAGCCACCACCTCGTGGTGCTACACAGATTATTATAAATAGGTTAAGCAAGATGTGAGAATTAGCCAATAAGAGGCTGAAACTAATGAGCCAGGCAGTATTTAAAAGAATACAGTTTCCATGTAATTATTTTTGGGGTAAAGCTAGCTGGGTGGTGGGATGCAGCCCACTGCCCCATCTACAATTAAGACCTCTGATTTTAGGGCTTCTAAAAGGCATTCATCCCAGGGGGGATGGACATGAATGGCTTGGTACCCATAGCTGAAACCATGAAAACCTGCAAAAATGGCAACACTTCAAGGCACACAGTGAGATGTTTCTCAGCTGTGGGCAGGGTGTGAAGCTGCATGACCTTCACAAGACCTGTGGGAGGGCATCCCCTGGCCACGAGTGGAATGCTAAGGCCTGACTGCATCAGGTGGGGACAAGTTGGAACCCAGAGAAACCAGAGGCCGTTCTGAGTGGCCTTTCACAGCAAGGGGGGAAAAAAGAAAAGAAAAGGAAAAAAGAGAAAGAAGAATCTGAGGGACCATGAGCCCCCCGTCACAGGTGGATCAGCCCTGGGCCAGTCCAAACACAATTTTGGCTAAGGGAAGTAATTCGGAGATGAATCTCAGTGAAGGGTACAACCTTAGCCTTGAAGACTGTGATTGGGGGCAGTCCCCTGTTTCTAGGAGCACCAGAAGATTACCAGGAGCTCATTGGTCGAAACAGTTAAGCTGACCAGAATGGGGGAAACTCACTAATTGAAGCCGGTGGTGTGAGTAGAAATCACCCTATAGAAATCTTGTTCAGGCATATGGAACATTTGGTTGTTGTGAAAAAATTCCCAGTTCAGAATTCTGACCCCAGGAGAGGGACTTGGGGTGGGAGAGCCTTCCAAGTCACAGCACCAATGGAATGGATTAATAAAAATGCTGCAGGATCCCTGAGTAGCAGCAGCAGCAGAAATGCTGCAGATCCCCAAGTAGCAGCATGTAGCAGGCCATGTGGTGGCAGGCAGGGGGGGCAGCATGTAGCCAGTCCCAGGCAGGGATGGCACATGAGACCATGCTGCAGGTCTCTGAAGGTGGCTGTTCTCAGGCAGGGAGACACACAGCAGAGGGTGAGAGACAGAGATATTGACAGGCACACCATGCAGAGTAAGGTTGGACATTTATTTAGTGGGTTATGGAGGGGGAAAGGAGAAGAGGAGAGGCAGAGAGAGAGGAAGAGTGAGAGAAGGGAGAGAGAGGAAGAGAGGGAAGCTGCCTCTCTGAGAGGGAGACAGAAAAGGAAGAGAGTCAGGCTGGAAGTAGGAAGGAAGATCTGCCTGCCTCAGTGGATGGGGAAGGGAGTGGGCATGGCTTGTCTCTTAAAGAGACAGAACATCATTACAGTGTCAAAAAGGGATCTGGGCCCCTACATTGGTTAGAGGATCCTTCTACCTAGTCTTTAGGCAGAGCCTTTTTGGTAGGGATCCCCAATATTTCTGGAATCTATTTTTTTCATCTGATTTTTGAAGTTTTAAAATATTGGTTAATAATGCTTTTTGCAGGTATAGATGGGGGAGACTTCTCCCCCTTTGTGTTTTATAAAGACCTCTTTGAGATATTGGTGATATCTTTCAAAAATCGCTTAATACTGAAGGTTGTATAGGATCCTGGTGGTATGGGATATATTCCATCTCTGGAAGAATTCTTTAAATGTTTTACTTATAAAACAGAGGGCATTGTCGGTCTGGACCTGTTGTGGTAGTCTCAATGTAGCAAAACATACTCTAAGAAGTGGCTTTTGCTGCCTTTTCCCCTGAGTGGAAGGCAGCCTAGCTTGCCTTACAGTATTTTAATTTGCCATATGGAGGGTAATGTGTTACATCTGTTTGCCAAATAATAATATTGGGTCCTAACCCTCTTGGGTACCCTTGTCAGTTGGGGGTGTGGAGAAACTGTTGACAAGTCTTACATGTATGAACAATTCTCTTTAATTCTGTTGCAGGGGTCTGGGGGTATAGGTATTTGAGTCCTCTCCAGTTGACATGAGTTAAGTCATGCATTTGGGTAGCATTTTGTATGGGCAGAGTTGAGACCTCTATGACCCAGGTCCCTGAAGTTCCAACATCCACAGCAGCATTCCCTTCGGAAATGAGACCAGGAAGGTTTTGTTGTCCTCTGAGATGTTTTTTTTTGCTGGTTTTTTGGGGGAGGGGGAGTTTAACCATCTAAGAGCAATCTGCATTTGGTCCTCATTCAGGTGCTTACACTCATTCAGCCGCCCCACCCACTGATCCAGCTCCTTGGTGAATGCCTTGTCAACCTGCCTCCTCCTCTGGCCCCCAGCAGTCCCACCAAGTCACAGAGCACACAGCCCGAGCCCTGTCTAAGCCCAGTGGGCAGCTGCGGGCCATGGCCTCTAGTAGCTACTTCCCCACTCCACCCGGCCCCAGCCACGTGTCTGTGACATGGCTCAGGGGAGGCTCCAGCCCAAAGCACCTGCCTGCTGCTTCTGCTGCTGCCATCAGGCCTCTCCACCTGATGAAGGAATAATCCATCCTTCTTCTGCATACAAGAAACACATCTCAACCTCAAAGTCAGGTATCATCTCAGAGTAAAGGTTTGGGGACAAATATACCAATCTAATGAACATAAAAAAACAAGTGGCTGTAGCTATCCTAATATTCAACAAAATAGACTTCAAACTAAAATCTGTCAAAAAAGACAAAGAAGGTCATTTCATATTAGTCAAAGAAAAAAATCCACCAATACTGAACGTCTATGCCCCAAACACAAGAATACCCTCATATAAAAGAAACACTTCTAAGGCTTAAATCATACATTAAACCCCACACAGTAATAGTGGGACACTTCAACACTCTCCTCTCACCACTGAACAGGTCAGTCAGACAAACAATGAACCGAGAAACAAGAGAACTAACAGATGTTATGACTCAAATGGACTTAACAGACAGCTATAGAATATTCTATCCAAACAGAAAAGAATATACCTTCTTTTCAACACCTCATGGAACTTTTTCAAAAATTGACCACATACTGGGTAACAAAACAAAGCTTAACAAATACAAAAAAATTGAAATAACTCAATGTACTTATCAGATCACCATGGATTAAAACTAGAAGTTAATAGAAATACTAATTCCAGACACTCCACAAAAACATGGAAATTAAACAATGCTCACCTGAATCATCAATGGGTCAAGGAAGAAATAGAGGGAGAAATTAAAGACTTCCTAAAATTCAATGAAAATGGCCACACAACATACGCAAATTTATGGGACACAATAAAAGTGGTGTTAAGAGGAAAGTTCATAGCTCTAAATGCCTA
Organism: Microtus oregoni; assembly: GCF_018167655.1. Taxonomy (NCBI): domain Eukaryota; kingdom Metazoa; phylum Chordata; class Mammalia; order Rodentia; family Cricetidae; genus Microtus; species Microtus oregoni. The sequence goes on along the minus strand of NW_024543065.1, from coordinate 54,359,741 downwards.
CACAAAGAATCTGGAAAAAAAACTCACACTAGTGAATTAAAAGAACATTTGAAAACTTTAGAACAAAAAGAATCAAACTGACCTAGGAGGACTAGACTCCAGCAAATCATCAAATTGAGAGCTGAAATCAACAAAATAGAAACAAAGAAAACAAAACAAAGAATCAATAAGTCAAAGAGTTGGTTCCTCGAGATAACAAAATAGACAAACCTTTATCCAAACTAACCAAAAGACAGAGAGAGAATATTCAAATTAGCAAAATCAGAAATGAAAATGGGGACATAACAACAGACACAGAGAAAAAATAGATTCATCAGGTCATATTTCAAAAACCTGTACTCCACAAAATTGGAAAACTTAAAGGAAATGGACAACTTTCTGGATAAATATCACTTGCCAAAATTAAATCAAGAGCAGATAAGCAGGCTCCAAAACCACAGAGAAACCCTGTCTCGAAAAACCAAAAAAAAAAAAAAGAGCAGATAAGCAAATTAAACAGACCTATAACTGCTGAAGAAATAGAAATAGTAATCAAAAGTCTCCCAACCGCCCCCCCCCCCAAAAAAAAGCCCAGGACCAGAGAGTTTCAGATCAAAATTCTACCAGACTTTCAAAGAAGAACTAATACTAATACTCCTCAAATTATTCCATACAATAGAAACAGAGGGAATATTGCCAAACTGTTTATGAGGCTGCATTTACTCTGATACCCAAACCACAGAAAGACATTACTAAGAAAGAGAATTACAGACTCAACTCACTGATTAACACTGATGCAAAAATGCTCAATAAAATATTGGCAAATCAAATCCAAGAACATATTGGAACCATCATCCACTAATATCAAGTCAGCTTCTTCCCAGAGATGCAGGGATGGTTCAACATACAAAAAGCTGTCAACGTGATCCACCACATAAACAAACTGAAAAATAAAAACCAAAAATTAAAAAAATAATGAAAATGGATCTGAAAACTTCTGAAGTCTTAGAATGGCTCACAGGTCCCCATGTGACTTGGCCTTCGTACTTCTTCAAATTCCCTCTTGCTCACTATGCTACTATATAGTCCATCAAGCTAGGGGACATCCTATAGTGTCTGGGAATAAATGGAGGATGAAAGAAATTCTAGGGAGACAGAATTCCTCATTCCAAGGCAATAAGAAGAGGAAGGCAGGGAGACCATATGGTGGCACCCATTATTGAAGAAGGACCAAGGGATATGTAAGGCTTTGATTTCCTCTCTGAAAATTAGAGCAGGGTTCTTGTGACCAAAATTCGGTTAGTAGAGTAAAGGTGTGTTTCACACACTGTCCTCCTCAGGGCCTTTGCAAATGTTCTTCTCCTCCCACATCCAACACCACTTCCTCCTCCCCCAGTCTGTTAAAAAAACACTCAAGGAAACGTAGAGCATTTTGACTCTCAAATGACGGTGTGCCCATTGCTCTTCTCTACATCCTTACCTGAGTAGGGGATGAAGACCAGCAGGAAGAGGAGCAATAAGTACTGGATGCAGCAGGCTGTCATGGCTTCTCTGAGCCTGAAAAGAGCTGATCAGGACCTGGGAACTGATGGAGAACAGGAGACAATTCAGTCACACAGACGGAGATTAATCCATGGTTCCTAGTCAATGCCAACTTTAAGGGATAGAAGAAAGTGAAGCCATCTGTCCTGAGTTGTTTGGAAGTTACAATTTACTTGGTCTCAAGTTCTCTGGTTATAATTCTCAGACCCAGCCACGGATTCCCTACACCAAGAATCCATCAGCTCTGTTCCTTCAGTGTCTAGATGCAGGATACTGTGTCCAGGAGCCCTCTGCTTTAAGCCTCAGGACTTCAGGTCCCAAACAGAACCTTCTCCAGGTCTCAGAGACTCAGCTCTCAGCACGCAGCTTCTACAGACCTCGAATTCAGAGGGTCCTGGGCTGTCTATCCTAGGAAAGTGGCATCTGACTTCTGCTCCTCACCCCATCACAGGACCTAGGATTTTGTAACCCATTCACCTTCTTCAGGCCTATGAGTACAATACTCAGCACCACGCCATAAAGGAGTAGCAATCACAGCATCATCATGCAGTTTTCAGGGGCCATGTAGACCCAAGATGCTTCCCATAGACACAATGTCTAGAACCAAACATTCTTTAAAGTCCCAAAGAACAAATCCAACTTCCTAAACCAAAGCTTCGTCCTTCAGATTTGGGATCCAGGGCCCAGTTCTCCTTTAGACTCAAGATTGCCACCTTTCCCTTCCAACTACCTTCCCCTGCTCATTCTCACTGGCTTCTTTCCTTAGGGTTCAGGGATCTGGTCCCCCATTGCTCCTTTTCTTTTTAAGCAACCCATACCTTTCTGTCTCCAGAATGGCCTCACCAGAGTCTCAGGTTTGGAAGGGGATTCCAGATGTGCTCTCATGTAACCTGTCTGTGCTGGGTGACTCCTCCCAGGATCCTTGAAGGAAGTGCCCTCGGTCAGAAAATATATTCAAAGTCACAGTGGTTGATGAGACCTCATCCATTGCCTAACTTTATTAGAGAATCTTTGCATCTCATAGGTCTCCCAAGAAGTCAATTACTGGTCCCTTAAGAGGCAGGCATGTGCAGAAAATGGGTGTTGGGGAATGGTCTGTGGCAGTTGCTGCCTAGGTCATCCTCCAATTGCAGGGTCACATGGTATCCTGTGTAGTAATAGGAACGGCGGGGCTGCGTCACCAGCTCCCCGGCCACCTCATTAGCTTATGCCCCAAAATAATTACACGGGAACTGTATTCTTTTAAACACCGCTTGGCCCATTTTTATCTAGCCTCTTCTAGGCTAGCTCTCGCACCTGGACTAGCCCATTTCTATTAATCTGCTGTAGCCCATGAGCTGGCTTACCAGGAATGATCTTAACCTGCATCTGTCTGGAGTGGGAGAATCATGGCGTCTCTCTGACTCAGCTTCTTTCTCCCAGAATTCCGTTCTGTTTACTCCGCCTACCTAAGGGTTGGCCTATCAAATGGGTCTAGGCAGTTTCTTTATTAATAAGAAATCACTCCCACATCACTCTGAGACCATGCTGATGGCTCAGCGCTCCCTGACTGCACCTGGGCAGACAGCAGAATCAGGCTTAGGCAGGCGGAAGGGCATGGCGTTTTTTCAGACTGTGCAGTGCTCTGCGTGTCAGATTTGGCTGTAACTTGGATGAAAGGAGTTTCTGTGCTGTGCGCTCAGTCTCAGAGTTAAACTGCTGACTGCAGCGCCAATGTGGACTTGCTGTATGCCTGGAACTGTGCTCAGCTCAGGGGCACCAAATGGATCTGAGGCAGGAGCAACTGCTCCATGCTGAACTGTGCTGGTCAGCAGGAACTACCATAATTACTGTAATAACAGCACAGTGAAGGTTTCGACTGGGCAGGACACAGACGGTACCGTATTACCTGTACATGGTGCAACTTAAGTTTTTAAGAACTGCTTAACATTTTAAGAAATGCTCCTGGATACTAAAAATATGTTACAGATTCACAATAAAACAGATTCAGACATAAAAGACCACACTGTTGGATGAATGTACGTAGGCTTGAGAGAGAGAAGAAAAAGAATATAGAGAATAAAGTTGATGGTTTTTAAAAAAAGGTAAAGTCTTTAAAGAGATAGAATACAGATAGTTATAGATTAAAAGAAATAAAGAAAAATAAGCCACATAAAAATGGAAAATTCACAGAGAGTCTGGATTATGTACATTGTGTTTTCTTTAAAATTTTTGACTGTAAAGGAGCTAAGTACAGACAGACATTTCATTATATGGACTGCCAAATGGAACCAGAACGGATATAATAAGGGTATTACGATTTCAAAATTTGGGTCTAAGGATATGATGCTTTGGAGCTGGTCTTCTTTTGTTTTCACAGAGGACCAGACCCTGTGGATTGCATCTATCCCAATTTGGTATGATAGACCACGACCTCCCAAAAAGTTGCTGTGAACACCCTCAAAAAATTACTTCACTCAACTGCCAACTGAGATAAACCTGGCACACAGGTTACACCCTAAATGATCTGATTAACAGCGCCCCCATTCAGCAGGAAGCAGTTTGGAGAGAAAAACTTTGCCCACGTTCCCAAAATATTGTTTATAAATGTTCTTTTACATTTAAAGGGGGAAATGATATAGGTATGAATAATCTGAATTAGTATGGATTTTAAGGTCAATTTTGTTATATGTATATGTATTTATTGATCTTGATTAAGGTATTGTGATTGTGTAGTTCATTTAAAAATGTACTATATAATTAAGAAATATAGGTTGTTTATGGATAATTATAGATAATAGTAAAGCTTGTATTCATGTTAGTTAGATTTTCTGGATATATAGAGTCATGTTTCAGTTAGATAGGCATTCTTCATATCTTTCAAAGACTGCAGAATATGACATTTAAAATATTTTAATAACTTAGGACTTTTCATGACAATGAGACATGTCTGCTCCTGGTGACACCAATCTACTTCGACAGGAAGATGGGCATCGAAGAGGATCCTTATGGAGTTTGATAGCCATTTGGGCAAGAAACTGCTCTTGCCTGGACCTTTGCATAAACTGGACACAGAGAACCCGCAGAGAGAGGACAGCTGAACTTGCCTAAAGGTGAGATGGTCTTTCGGGGTTCATGACTCATGAAAGAGTCTGCGAGACATTCTGCAGGACACAGCAGATAGTGACTGAACTGTCTTTGGAATTTCCTGCTTTATGGAAATGTCTGCTGGAAACTATGGGCCTGTAGGCCGAAGATGGATGCCCCAACGGTGCAGAAGAACTTTGGGTGACTGTCCAGACAGCGAGATGTCTCTGTCATTTCTAGAGTTTTGGACTTCTTGTTTGCTTAGGAAATATTATATCCTTCTGGAGTCTTTGATGGAGTTGAAGAATGGATAGTTATAGTTTTCCTTAGTTATGATAAAAGATAAAATAGATATAAATATTGTAACTGTAATTCTTGCTTGATAACTGTTTTGCTATATGTAATTTTACTATGTTAAAATGCAAGCCTTTTTTGTTTAAACAGAAAAAGGGGAAATGATGGAGGTGGGTGTTGTATCTTATCTGTTGTTTCATTGGTTAAGTAATAAAGAAACTGCCTAGGCCCATTTGATAGGCCGACCCTTAGGTAGACAGAGTAAACAGAACAGAATGCTGGGAGAAAAAAGCTGAATCAAGGAGTCGCCATGATTCTTTTACGGGACACAGACGCAGGTTAAGATCTTCCCTGGTAAGACACCTCGTGGTGTTACAGGGATATTAGAAATGGGTTAGATCGATATGTAAGAGCTAGCCAATAAGACGCCAGGCAGTATTTAAAAGAATACAGTTTTTTGTGTAATTATTTCGGCTATAAAGCTAGCTGTGCGGGTGGCCAGGTGCCAGGAACACAGCCCTACTGCTCCTATTACAACAGATGTCAGGGATGGTAATGCCTATGGAAGATCCTTTATTGTATAGGATTGTTTTGGCTATCCAGGGTTTTTTGGTTTTCCATATGAAGTTGATTATTGTTCTCTCAAGGTCTGTGAAGAATTTTGTTGGGATTTTGATGGGGATTGCATTGAATCTATAGATTGCCTTTGGTAGGATTGCCAATTTTTATGATGTTGATCCAAACAATCCAAGAGCATGGGAGATCCTTCCATTTTTCTGGTATTCTATTCAACATTTTCTTTCAAAGTCTTAAAGTTCATGTCAAATAGAGTTAATCTTGTATCCTGCTACATTACTGAAAGTATTTATGAGTCATTGAAGTTCCATGTAGCTTGATGTTGGCTGTTGGCTTTCTGAATATTGCCTTTATTATGTTTAGGAATGTTCCTTTTATCCCTACTGTCTCCAAGACCTTTATCATGAAGGGAAGTTGTATTTTGTCAACTTCAGCTCTCAAATTAATTATTTCCTGACATCTAGTTCTCTTAGGTGAGTATGTTTCTTTTGTTCTAAAGATTTCAAATGTTGTTTAATTCACTAGTGTGGTTTTATTTTCAGCTTCTTTATGTAGGCATTTAGTGATATGAACTTTCCACTTAACACTGCCATCATGTGTCCCATAATTTTGTGTATGTTGTATGATCATTTTCATTGAATTTTAAGAAGCCTTTAATTTCTCCCTTTATTTCTTCCTTGATCTATTGATGATTCAGGTGTGCATTATTTAATTTCCATGTGTTTGTGGGCTTTCTGGAGTTAGTATTGCTGTTAACTTCTAGTTTTAAACCATAATGATCTAATAAGGTACATTGGATTATTCCAATTTTTGTATTTGTTGAGGTTCGTTTTGTTACCAAGTATGTGGCCAGTTTTTGAGAAAGTTCCATGAGGTGCTGAGAAGAAGGCATGTTCTTTTCTGTTTGGATGGAATATTCTATAGATGTCTGTTAAGTCCATTTGAGTCATAACATCTGTTAGTTCTCTTATTTCTCTGTTCATTTTTTTGTCTGACTGACTGTCCAGTGCTGATAAGGGAGTGTTGACATATCTCACTTTTAGTGTGTGGAATGTAATTGTATGATTTAAGCTTTACAAGTGTTTCTTGTACATATGAGGATGCCCTTGTTTTGGGGGCATAGATGATCAGTATTGAAATTTCCATTTGATGGATTTTTCCTGTGACTAATATGAAATGACCCTCTTTGTCTCTGCCTAATTTTAGCTTGAAGTCTATTTGGTTAGATATTAGGATATCTACACCAGCTTGTTTCTTAGGTCCATTTGATTGGTATATTTTTTGAACTCTTTACTCTGAGATGGTGTCTGTCTTTGACATTAAGATGTGTATCTTGTATGCAGAAGAAGGATGGATTCTATTTTCATATCCGATCTGTTAGCCTGTGGCTTTTTATGGTTGAGTTGAGTCCTTTTACATTAAAGGATATTAATGACCAGTGATTGCTATCTCCTGTCAATTTAGTTTTTATTGTTGTTGATGTTAATTTGTGTGTTTTCCCTTCTTTGGGATTTGCTGCTGTGAGACCATCAATTGTCTGTGCTTTCGTTGGTGTAGCCAACTTCCTTGTGTTCAAGTTTTCCTTCTAGTATTTTGTGTTTGGCTGGGTTTGTGGCTAGGTATTGGTGAAATCTAGATTTGTCATAGAATATCTTGCTTTATCCTTGTATGGTGATTGAAAGTTTTTCTGCATAAAGTAGTCTGGACTGGCATCCGTGGTCCCTTAATGTCTGTATAACGCTTGACCATGACCCTATGGCTTTCATTGTTTCCAATGAGAAGTCAGGTGTAATTTTGATAGCTCTACCTCTATATGTTACTTGGCCTTTTTCCTTTTCAGCTCTTAATATTCTTTCTTTACTCTGTATGTTTAGTGTTTTAATTATTATGTGGCAAGAGTACTTTTTTTGATCTAGTCTATTTGATGTTCTGTATGCTTCTTGCATCTTCATAGGCATATCTTTCTTTAGGTTGGGAAAGTTTTCTTCTATGGTTTTGTTAAATATATTTTCTGTGCTTTTGAGTTGTACTTCTCCTTCTTCTAAACCTATTATTGTTAGATTTAGTCTTTCCATGGTGTTCCATATTTCTTGAATATTATGGGTTAAGCTTTTGTTAGATATAAACTTTTCTTTAACTGATGAGTCTATTTCCTCTATTGTATCTTCAGCACTTGAGATTTTCTTTCCATCTATTGTATGCTGCTGTTCCTGCGTGCATTTGTGGTTCCTAATCATTTTCTTATGATTTCTGTTTCTAAAATTCTCTTAGCTCTTATTTTCTTTATTGTCTCTATTTTAGTTTTCAAGTCCTAAATAGTTTCTTTCATATGTTTGTCTTCTTTTTCTTGGTTTTCCTAAGGTGATTTGCTCATGTCTTCCAATTTTTTTGTTTGTCTTTTCTTCTATTTATTTAAGAGAATTTCTCATTTACTCTTTAAGAGGTTCAAACATTTTCTTTAATCTATTTTTTAGGTAATTTTTTTTGTTTCATCCATATTTGGTTATTCAGGTCATGCTGTTGTAGGGTCCTTAGGTTTTACTGGTGTTGTATTGCTCTTTTGTGGTGTTTCATGTTCTTACATCTACTCATCTTTCTCTCTAATACGAGTGATTGGGGCACTCTGAGATTCTGTTGAATAATCTTCTAGGTGTCAGTGAATCCAAAGCTCAGATGTTTTTTCCTTGTGGTAAGTCAGTGTCACAGTTTTAGTTACCCCGTTGGTTACTCCATGTTCCTGGAGATAGCTCAACACTCCTGTGCATTTCTCTGCTCCCTTGAAGTTTGCTGTCTCAGGCATTCTTGGCCGAAGTTGGCAGTTTTTCTATAAATACTGTTACAGAAGTTCCTAACTTGGTGTTGGACCTGGAAATGTTTCTGGCTATGGTCTACTGCTTCAGAGGTCCCAGGCTCAGGTGAGACTAGACCCACAGAGGACCTGCTTACTCCCTCAGAGGTCCCAGACTAACACTCGGCCACGCTGAGATCTCTGGTTCCTGCCTATTCTTTCTTATGTCCCAAGTTCACTCACACCCATACTGGCAGAGTTCCTGGCTCAGGCCTAGTTCCTGGAAGGTCCTAGACTCACACTCAGACCCACCAGGGTCCTGGCTTAGGTCTACACCCTTGAAGGTCCCAGATTCACATCTGGACTCTAGCAGTCTCTGACTCTGGCTCAATTGCTCAACAGTTACACCCCTGTGTTCTGGTAATATTGCAGACTCTAGATCTAGTGACTAGCTGAATCTTCATCTGCCAGAGTTTGGGACTAGGTTGTCTCCCAGAACTGGATTTGCTCCTGGCTTCTCCTCTAGTGGAGCTTGTTTCCTCAGGCCCTCGCTGTCCTAAATAGCTAGTTCTAACTTTTTAATGCCTAGCTTTTACATCTTGATTTAATCCATTTTTATTATTTTATATTTACCATGAGGCTCATGGCCTACAAGCAAGGTTCTAGCATCTGTCTCTGGCAGGGCTCCATGGCTTCTCTCTGACTCAGCCTTCTTCCTCCCAGCATTCAGTTTAGTTTTCCCCACCTAGCTAAGTTCTACCCAGTTATAGGTCTAAAGCAATTTCTTTATTCATTAATGGTATTTACAAGATACAGAGGGGAATCCCACATCACCTCCCCTTTTCTGTTTAAATAAAAAAAGGAAGGTTTTAACTTTAACATAGTAAAATTACATATAACAAAACAGGTATCAAGCACAAATTACAGTTACAATATTGGTATCCACTTTATCTATTATCATAAATAAAGAAAACTATAAATTCTTCAACTAACCAAAGAATGCAGAAGGATATAATATTATCTAAGTAAACAAGTAGTAATTTTTAAGCAACTTCAAAAACTCTAGAATTAACAGAGACAACTCGCTGCCTGGACATCATTGGAGCATCTAATCTTCAGCACACAGGCCATAGTATCCACCAGGCTTTCCCATGAAGCAGGAAATTTCAAAGACAGTTCAGCCTATATTGACAGTTTATCAGTAACATTTTTGTGTGTCCTAGAAGAGTCTAGCACACTCTTTCAAAGGAGCTGCTGCAAGCCTACTTTTCATCCTGCCTGGCTTCTGCACGCCTGGCTAGCTTATGCCCCTTAATAACAACACACAAACTGTATTCATTTAAACACTGCTTGGCCCATTAGCTCTAGCCTCTTACTGGCTAATTCTCCCATCTTGATTACCCATTTCTATTAATGTGTGTGGCACCACAAGGTGGTGGCTTACTGGAAAGAGTCTAACCTGGTTCCATCTTGGGCTAAAGCTCCATTGTGACTGTCCTTGAGAGGAGAGGAATAGCTTCTGCCTCACTTCCCTTCTTCCCAGCATTCTGTTCTGTCTACTCCACCCACCTAAGGGATGGCCTATTAAATGGGCCAAGGCAGTTTCTTTATTAACCAATGACCTTCCTCCATCACATGCCTACAAGTTCACCTTAAATGTGAGCAATGACATAACCTTCTACAAAGCAATGCCTCTTAATATTTGCCTGCAGGAAAGAATCCCAGGGCAGGACCCACAGAGGCTAGGACCTGCCATTTGTACAATTTCCTCCCATCTCTTTAGGGCTCTCCATCTTCCTGCGAGGTCTCAGAAGACCATCAGGACAGCTGTTGGTTGCCTTTATACCCCTCCACCTATTCTGAGCATGCTGAGTCTCAGGAGGAGATGCCCAGGTGATCTGCTTCAGACATGGCTCTCACAGGCTGAGGGTCAGCAGGCTATGGGCCTACAGTCAATCATTTTCCCCTGTGAGCTCCAACAGGAGGTAAATTCCAACCTAGTCCATAAGTTTCTTAAGATTCCTGGTCAGGTCTGGGATGGAGGTCTGGGCAAAGCTTAGGTTTTCATGTCTCTGTGAAAATCTCATGGTTTCGTCAGCCAGGCCCTACTGAGACCTGAAGGGTCTTTCTCAGGGCCATGTTCTAAGACAGAACCTGGGCAGAGTCTGACATGCCTGGGCTGAATTACCACACCCTCTCTCTCAGAGGGTAGATTCAATTGAGGGATTCTGGTTTATTGCTGTTTCCCCCACTCTGTGTGCTTTACTAAATGTTTGAACCACAATGTAGTGACCATAACACAGAGTCATCAGGACTGACTATCCTACATGAAGTAGAAATAACTCCACCCATGACCATGAGTGCCAGAGTCCATGTCCAGTGGGATTCTGTGCCCCAGGACAGATTGTGAAGTTGGCAAAGAATGAAGGGTCTGACCACTGGTCTTTCTACCTCATGTTCCCATCTAGCTCAGGCCGTCTTTATCTCTATAAGCCCTAATGCCTCCAAGCATGAGCAGTTCCAAATCATTTCTCTTTAATCACTCTCCAAGAATCGTTAACATTTATTCATTTCAGGTTCTCTTCTTCCCACTCCTTTGACGTCATTGACCTTTACCCCATATCATTATAGTGCAAGCCAATGTTTATATCCGGCCAGGCACATCTTATTCATACTGTGCCCTAGCTGGGAGTAAATATCTGATTACAAACTAAGAGACTAAAGCCCTGTGACCAGCTCTTCACACTGTGATACTTTCATATCTTTGTCACCAGCTGAGTGTATTGTCACACCTAGGATATCATTTTCAGCTGTATGCCAGTTTCTAAGTAATCTCTGTATCACCTTTATGTGGACTACAGTTATAATTCTAATCTTTATAAGTTCTGAAAATAGTAATGATTAATACCTAATGCTTTAACTGCTGGACAAAATTCTGAAACTTCCTGACAATTCCTACATGTACTTTTCTCTTAAGGGAACTGGGAGTTTTAGATTCCTTTATCGATAAGTTGATATTGGAAGAATATCTGAGTTTTCATGTCCTGGCACCAAAGAAATGCCTGACCTTTTGTGTCCTATATCTTTTCCTTATATGTTTCTGTAAGTTTTTAATGTCATCCTTTAAGAAACCATGTTCTAAGTTCTTTGTAGGATATTGATCACTTTGGGGACTGAATAAGCAATAATCATTACCCTTAGTACGCTCCTCCTGCTCACTCTGGATGACTGCAAAGGCAGCCAGGGGCAAGAGGTGAAACTGGTTTGCATAACACATCAGAGAAATTTAATTTTTCTGCAGAATCTTTAATTCCTAGTAAACTCAGGCACAATCACAACTAACAAAGCAGAACTAAGAATCACCCTAAGAATAAGCATAGTGGAAGTTAGAGAGGCCTGAAGCCCATGCACCCCTGGGATCAGCGCAGACGTCTGAAGTATTGTTTCTGAAGGTCTTTGACAAATGGATGGGTTCCCCAAAGGGCCTTGCCTCTAAAGAGCTCCATTTGCAAAACATGTTTGTGTCATTCCCAGGGGTGACAGCATGGCTTCCTCCACCAGCAGTTACAGAGAATTACTTAGGGTTCACATGGATGTGCACATGTGCCATAAAATTTAAGTTTTCTGTTTCCATACGTAGCAAATAGGCTCCTTCATCTTTCTTAGTGACATTCCGGAAGACCAGGGATCCACTTTGGTATATTTTCTCTCTGCCGCTGTGTGCAGGCCCTTTGTGAATTGTGCTATCAGATTTTAGAAATCGGGCAATTTCATTCTCCTCAATACTATTTTTTCCCTTGTACCAGAAAAAGGATTTGACTTTCTCTGGCATATCATGGACAAGTAGAACAACACTCTTCCCTTCATCAACATGGGGTGGAACTGCCTCCACAGTAACTGCGGGCTTGGTGCGTGAGGTCCACTGGATCATAAGAGAGGCTAAGAGAAAAAAACAAAACATCATTATTAGGACCTTTGCATTTCGTAGAAATTGAAATCTGAGTGTGTGTGTGTGTGTGTGTGTGTGTGTGTGTGTGTGTGTGTGTCATATTTTGAGGAGGTCAGCAGCATCACCCCCATTCCTCAGTACCCCTGGAGCTTTCTATTGAATGAAACTGTTTTCTCGGGTATCTGCACAGAGCACCCCATCCTTTCTTAGATCCCTGTTCACACTCAGAATCTTTGGTGAGTGTAGGCATGTCTTCTCTGACCTCCTTCTCTAAAGACTCCAAGCATTCATTTTCTGGCCTTCCCAGCTCTGTTTCTTCTGAAGTGCTTGTCAGTCCCAGCCCCACCTTCTAGATGTCCTTGCTCCTCTGTCTTCCTGCCCAGGACTCTGTGAGGAGGAATAATTTGATTTTGGTTTAAAGCCCACTGCCTGAAACAGGCTCAGATACCTGTGAGAAAATTAGTGTCCCAGAGCCTGGGGTTTACTTGTGGATTCCTCAGGGTCATATGTCATGATGTTGCTTAATGGCCCCAGTCTGGGTTTTACTTGCAGAGTCACCCTGACAGAGTGGGAATGTCAGTCTTCAGCATACAGTGGCCGGTGCTGCTAATCAAAGACCAGGGAGGTTGGGAACTCATAGACAATCACCTGTCTCTAGCTCTGGTGTGCTGTCTGGGGTTAAAGGCATGCAGCACCGTACTCAGCTTACACCTTATTTTATCATGAGATTAACATGCATCTACCACCAAGCTGGCTGTGTTTGTATCTTGAGCCATGTTTTTCTCCGGGTGAATTTTACACAGTTTGCACATTGCTGATAAAAAATTGCCCCACCCTCTACACTATGAAGTAAGAATGGAGGGGAGGTCACTCACGTCTTACGGTCAACTGGAAGGGGTCACTCCTCTTGGAACTGACTGCATTGTATATCTCACACTGGTACACTCCAGAATCCTCCTTCCTGGTGTGCGATAAGGAGAGGATTCTGTTTTGTATTAAGAATACCCTGTCTGTGAATTCCATTCCCTTGCCATTGTGGAACCAGCGGTAGGCAATTGTAGAGTCACTGGAGTTGAAGTCGCAGGTCAGGTGCACAGAGTCTGGTTCTTTGACTTCAGATTTGGTGGCTTTGATGGAGGGTGTAGTCACTGGCTCTGTGGATAAACAGTGGAGGGGACCAAATGAGAGTCGTTTACCCTTAGAGATCTCAGCCAGCTCACAGGGCCCACAGAATGAAGACACAAGATCTCATGTTTGGTGTAAGATATGGTCTCTCAGGAAAGAGCAGAATCTTCCTCTACTCAGATCACCCATAGTGACCCCGGACTCAGGGTATTCGTGTAGATTCCACACTAGGAGGCCACTCACCCCACGTGTCCTGAAACCTTGAGGGGGATTGGTGAAGAGTCCAACAATAAGAATATAGAAATGTAGGTTCCAGAAATAAGAATGTAGAAATAAGGAAATATAAAGTTGTAATCCTAGGAGAATGAGAGCAGGCTGTCAACAGCTTTCTCAGCACATTAAGAATTAACTGTTAACATTGGCCACTTTGCTATAGAATCCATAGCTCTATCTGCAAGACTGAAGTGACCCTCTTCAAACTGAGGGACCTCTGTAAGCTGAAGTTCAGCCTTTGTGACCCCTGGCCACTCAGGACCAGCAAATGAAGTGAGCTGTGTTAACCTTTAAATGATGGCATGTACGTGACTTTTTGGTTGTGCGTTTTCCCATTCCTCTCGTGCAATGCAAAACGGGCAGTGTCAGGGTAGTGCAGAGCTTTGGTAAACACCATCAGCCAGTGCCAGAGAGAAGGATGGACTAAACACTAACACCAGTTTAACTGAAAAACAAGGTTAATAAAATTTTTTTTAAAAAAGAATTTGTATCTGAGTTTTACCTCAAGATAGTAAAAATTCCTTTGTTCTTTCCTAATGCTTGTTGCTTCTTGCTATATAAAGGGAGAGTTTGGAAACTGTGTTTTGCCACAGCCTTACAAGTCCTTCCCTGATAAACATTTTGTGCCCCATGGAAATTTATTTTTTTATTTTTTAATTTTATTTCCTGGAATAAAGTTTGCTTCTGGTGTAATAGACCTTGGGGGTTTGTCCGCAATTATTACGTGACCCCCATAGACCCAGTAATGGGGAGAAAGTTTTTTCCATTGATTTTTGTGCAAATTCTTGCACACTCTTTCTGTGAGTGTGAACAGTCAGGTCCCTGCATTAGAAAATAGCTTTCTAGGGTTTTCTTTATTAAATAATTTATTTGTTATGGGGTTAGGATAGCCCAGATAATCTTAAACGTATTAACTCCTAGATTTCAGGACTCGGAGAAATCCCAATGTAAAGAATTTCTGTTTGAAGAGAAATTTATGTCCTGCTACATGGAGATGGATTAAATACCACGGAGAAGACGTGAATGACCACTGAGTTGACCACAGTCTGCCACTCTAATCTGCCATACCTGTTTTGCATTTTGTTTTTTGCTTTTTTGTTTTCAGACAGGGTCACACTGTACAGTTCTGGCTAGCCTAGAACTTGCCCT